>NC_090654.1:292794894-292957394 GCF_040937935.1 Hyperolius riggenbachi | reverse complement strand
AGCAGTGTGAGGCCAGAGCTGCAGCCACTAGGACGCGCTCTATAGGCAGTAGCAGTGTTAGGCCAGAGCTGCAGCCACTAGGGGGCACTCTATAGGCAGTAGCAGTGTTAGGCCAGAGCTGCAGCCACTAGGGGGTGCTCTATAGGCAGTAGCAGTGTTAGGCCAGAGCTGCAGCCACTAGGGGGCACTCTATAGGCAGTAGCAGTGTTAGGTCAGAGCTGCAGCCACTAGGACGCGCTCTATAGGCAGTAGCAGTGTTAGGCCAGAGCTGCAGCCACTAGGGGGTGCTCTATAGGCAGTAGCAGTGTTAGGCCAGAGCTGCAGCCACTAGGGGGTGCTCTATAGGCAGTAGCAGTGTTAGGCCAGAGCTGCAGCCACTAGGGGGCGCTCTATAGGCAGTAGCAGTGTTAGGCCAAAGCTGCAGCCACTAGGGGGTGCTCTATAGGCAGTAGCAGTGTTAGGCCAGAGCTGCAGCCACTAGGACGCGCTCTATAGGCATTAGCAGTGTAAGGCCAGAACTGCAGCCACTAGGAGGTGCTCTATAGGCAGTAGCAGTGTTAGGCCAGAGCTGCAGCCACTAGGGGGTACTCTATAGGCAGTAGCAGTGTTAGGCCAGAGCTGCAGCCACTAGGGGGCGCTCTATAGGCAGTAGCAGTGTTAGGCCAGAGCTGCAGCCACTAGGGGGCGCTCTATAGGCAGTAGCAGTGTTAGGCCAGAGCTGCAGCCACTAGGGGGCGCTCTATAGGCAGTAGCAGTGTTCGGCCAGAGCTGCAGCCACTAGGGGGTACTCTATAGGCAGTAGCAGTGTTAGGCCAGAGCTGCAGCCACTAGGGGGCGCTCTATAGGCAGTAGCAGTGTTAGGCCAGAGCTGCAGCCACTAGGACGCGCTCTATAGGCAGTAGCAGTGTTAGGCCAGAGCTGCAGCCACTAGGGGGTGCTCTATAGGCAGTAGCAGTGTTAGGCCAGAGCTGCAGCCACTAGGGGGCGCTCTATAGGCAGTAGCAGTGTTAGGTCAGAGCTGCAGCCACTAGGACGCGCTCTATAGGCAGTAGCAGTGTTAGGCCAGAGCAGCAGCCACTAGGGAGCGCTCTATAGGCAGTAGCAGTGTTAGGCCAGAGGTGCAGCCACTAGGGGGCGCTCTATAGGCAGTAGCAGTGTTAGGCCAGAGCTGCAGCCACTAGAGGGTGCTCTATAGGCAGTAGCAGTGTTAGGCCAGAGGTGCAGCCACTAGGGGGCGCTCTATAGGCAGTAGCAGTGTTAGGCCAGAGCTGCAGCCACTAGGACGCGCTCTATAGGTAGTAGCAGTGTTAGGGAGACTTGCCTAAGGTCTCCTACTGAATAGGTGCTGGCTTACTGAACAGGCAGAGGCGAGATTTGAACCCTGTTTTCCTGTGTCAGAGGCAGAGCCCTTAACCATTACACCTTCCAGCCACAGGAAGTTCAGTGAAGCTGCAGCCCTGGAGCCCGGAGCGGAGAAGAAGACAGCGGAGACCGGGGGAGTCGCGCCGGCCAGATCAGGTAATGTATCTCCGCTGTATTGCGTCGGTCGTCGGGCATTCGAACGCCGCTATCGATGCGCTCCCGACCCGCCGGCGATCGAGAAAAATCTTCCGCACGGACGGATCGACGGGAACTATTGATTTTGGATGGAAATCGATCGTTTGCGTGACGATTTCACAGCAGATTTGATCACAGTGATCGAATCTGCTGTATATTAGCGGGAAAATCGTTAGGTGTATGGGCCCCTTTAAAGGAAAAAAAGGAAGTAAAGGAAAGAGAAGGATTCTGACTATAATTAACCCTTAAATGTAAAAAGGTAAAATTAAAGGTTTTTTTTCTTTAATGAGCCACATTGTTAGCAAGCATTTTTAATTTGCTATTGAGCTGGTAGTTAAAAATGATGCTCAGCTCCCTTTAAAGTGACCCTAGTGGGTACTCTCCTCGGGAGGGTGAAGCCTCTGGATCCTAAAGAGGCCTCCCTCATTGCTCTTTCACAGCTCCTTGAATAGATCCACTATAAAGTACCCTCCGTATTTCAGGGTCACTTTAAAGGAATACTGTAGGGGGGTCGGGGGCAAATGAGCTGAACTTACCTGGGACTTCTAATGGTCCCCCGCAGGCATCCTGTGCCCGCACTGCCGCTCACCGATGCTCCCCTTCCCCCCCGCAGACATCCTGTACCCGCGCAGCCACTCACCGATGCTCCCCCCCGCAGACATCCTGTGCCCGCGCAGCCACTCCCCAATGCTCCGGCCCCGCCTCCAGTTCACTTCTGGAATTTCAGAATTTAAAGGGAACCAGAGAGGAAGCACCCTTGTGTATTTTACCATGTATATCAGTAAGAACATTAGAGAAAACACTTACCATGCTCTCTGTTTCCTCCTCACTGCTAAAAGTGTCTGTTTTCAGCAGTCACAAGAATCCCAGACTGAGCAATTAAATCTGGCTTTGCTGGGAATGATTATAGCTGAGTCATTATAGCAAAGCCACAAGGGGGCAGGCTTGGGCTTGAAATAACACCACAGAATACATACTTAGCTATAATCTTTCTGTAGTAAAGCTAGACGGAGCAGCCTGACTTCTCAGTCGAGGATTCTTATCAGACGTGATAACAGTCAGATTACACAGAGAACAATGAAACAAAGGGCAGATTAGGTGTTTACTGTCATGTTCCCACTGATTTATAAGGTAAAATACAAGAGGGTGCTTCATCTCTGGTTCTCTTTAAAGTCTGAAAACCACTGCGCCTGCGTTGCCGTGTCCTAGCCCCCCCTGATGTCATCAAGAGCGCACAGCGCAGGCCCAGTATGGTCTGAGCCTGCGCTGTGCGTTCCTGGTGACATCAGGGGAAGCGAGGACACGGCAACGCTGGCGCAGTGGTTTTCAGACTTTAAATCCTGAAATTCCAGAAGTGAACCAGGGGCGGAGCATTGGGGGGTGGCTGCGCGGGCACAGGATATCTGCGGGGGGCGGAGCATCGGTGAGCGGCTGCGTGGGCACAGGATGTCTGCGGGGGACCATTAGAAGCCCCGGGTAAGTTCAACTCATTTTCCCCTGACCCCCTACAGTGTCCCTTTAACCACTTAAGCCCAACTGGACGAGATTTCTCGTCCAGTTGGGCTGCGCGCACTCCCGCGCGCCCCCCGTGCGCGCCCCCGCTGCTGGCCGCTAGCCCACCGATCAGTGAAAGGGATTATAAATCCCTTTCGCTGATAGGACCCCCCGGAGAAAAGCCGACAGCGTCTCTTCAGACGCTGCGGCTTTTCTGAGCTCTGGTCTCCTTTCTTCTGCCTGGGAGCGAGATCGATCGCTCCCAGGACTTTTTGATGCTGGCCATCTTGTGGCCAAATAGCAAATTACACCTAAAAAAAAAGTTTTAAAGATAAACATATAAATATATTAAAAAAAAAAACCCTGTTTACCTCCCACACCAAAAAATACCCACATACAAGTTTAAATTAAAAAAAAAAAAAATTACAATAATAAAAAAAAAACAAAAAAAAAACATAAATAGTTACCTAAGGGTCTGAACTTTTTAAATATGCATGTCAAAGGAGTATATCAATATGATTTAATAAATTATGGGCTTCTAAACAGTGATGGACGCAAAACGGAAAAAAATGCACCTTTATTTCCAAATAAAATATTGTCGCCATACATTGTGATAGGGACATAATTTTAACGGTGAAATACCCGGGGCATATGGGCAAATACAATACGTGAGTTTTAATTATGGAGGCATGTATTATTTTAAAACTATAATGGCTGAAATCTTGAGAAATAATGAATTTTTTCCATTTTTTTCTTATTCTTCCTGTTAAAATGCATTTACAGTAAAGTGGCTCTTAGCAAAATATACCACCCACAGAAAGCCTAATTGGTGGCGGAAAAAACAAGATATAGATCAATTAATTGTGATGAGTAGTGATAAAGTTATTGGCAAATGAATGGGGGGTGAAAGTTGCTCGGATGTAAAAAAAATTTCAACCCTTCGGGCTTAAGTGGTTAATTAAGGCATACATGTCAAACTCTGGCCCATGGGCCAAATCTGGCCCTCAGAGCCATTAAATGTGGCCCTCAAGCGGTTTCCCCGCTTTGAATTATGTTTGGCCCCCTCTAGACCCCAGATAAGCTATATTGGAGGTGAAGCCCTAGATCACCAGGAAAACCATATGAGGGAGGAAGGGGGGAAGCACTAGACACCAGGGAACTCGATATGGGAGGGGGGCCACTAGACACCAGGGAACTTTATAGGGGAGGAAGGTGGCCAGTAGACATTGAGGTTGGCCGCGACTAGATCCCAGTGTATGATTTTGGCCCACTTTGTATTTGAGTTTGACACCCCTGCCTTAAGGCCAGCGCTTTTAAGGGGCCCCCGAGCTTTTCACTGTAGTTCTGTATTTTAGTAACTGGACTTAAACCATACAGAGGGGTTGATTCACAAAACTCATCTCATGAGTTCTCTCTCTTTATCTGTCCTAACTCATGATTTATCTCTCTTGAAAGTCGCACTTCGGGTACAAAAATAAATACCTAAGAAAAGGGAAACCTCTGGATCCTATAAAGGTTTCCCGCAGTATCCTCTGGTCGCCGAGCGCGGGCCCCCTAAAGATTACTGACAATGGCCTGAATTCACTAAGATCATGCTGGAGATAATAAAGCAAGAGAAAACTTACCTCCACACAGTAAGAGAGTTATCTTATCTCTTCATTCCTTATGTTACCTCCTCTGCAGTTAATTTACCTCCTTGTAGTTAAGTTACCTCCTCTGTAGTTATTTTCACATGCAGTTAATGAACAGCCTGTCTTTAACTCTGGAGTTATTTTAAGGATTGAAGAGTTAACTTAAAGACAGAAGAGTTAACTTTAGGTTTGCCTGAGGTAAAATGTTTCCTGAATACGACATGCCTCTTCACCATGGTAACAACTCTAGAAACGCTATTAAAGACAGGAGATAAGCTTAGTGAATTGAGGCCATTGGCTTTATCGGTAGGAACCTCGGGGCTTTTATCCTCTCACCGCGCCTGCGAGAGTACAGCTGTGCCTGCGCAGTAGGCCGGGATCGCACGTTCAAAAGCGGCTCCATGCTACTGCACAGCCACATCATACCAGAAGAGGGCGTGGCCCTGATGTTAAGGAGGGTCTCAGGCAGCGGCGGAGGACAGCGTAGGAAGCCTCTAGAGGATCTTCAGGATAGGCAAGTATTTACTTTTTTTTTAAATCTTTGACGCTGTTTATACAGTGCTCTATGTAGGGCGCCTGCCCACCCCTGCCTCAGTATATACAATACGGCTATACTCACCCGCGCACAGCATCCACAGTAATAGCTCGGGGGTTCACTAGGTTTGTGTCAAACAGAGTCTTCCTGCCCGACCCGTCCAGCTGAGAGCTCTCGATTTTATCTGTGCCGCTGTCCGTCCAGAACATGGTCCTCCGCAGATAGTCGACGGCCAGGCCCTCCGGACTCATCAGATCTGGGGGTAAATACGATATTTCAGGAGAGGTTATTAGGCGATAGTTAACCTTCTTGGCAATATGGACGAGCTCAGCTGGGGCGATTTTAACAATTTTTTTTAAAAAAACACGCAGCTAGCACTTTGCGTGTGGGGGACGATCGCCGCCGCTTGCCGCCGATGCGCCGCTACCCGTCGTGTAAGGGCCCCCCCCCCCTCCCGAGACCCCTGCGCAGCCTGGCCAATCAGTGCCAGGCAGCGCTGCGGGGTGGATCGGGACTTCCGATGACGTCATCACGATCATTGCCATGACGACGGGGGAAGCCCTCCAAGAAATCCTGTTCAGAACGGGATTTCCGTATGGGCTAATGCACAGGAAGCAATCGGAAAGGTGAGTAAGACGCCGCCGGGAGGGGGGAATCATGTAGCTAGCGCTAGGCTAGCTACATGGTTTTAAAAAAAATAAATACTGCTGCGCCGCCACCCTGCCGAACGCCAGGGTGGTTGAAGCTGCACTTTAGATGCCGTTTTGCTACCCAAGATAAAATAAAGACAAGCATACAGGCCTGGTGCACACCGAGCGGTTTTTGAAGCGATCCGCAAACACCTTAGAAAATGCTTGGCTAATGTATTTTAATGGGATGGTGCACACCGGCGGTTTTTAGCAAACCACAAACGTGGGTCCTGCAGCACTTTTGCGGTTTGCAGAAGCGTTTCTGCCTCAATGTAAAGTATAGCAAAAGCTCAAACCGCTCTGAAAAACGCTAGATCAGAGCGGTTCTCCAGGCGTTTTTGTTACAGGTGTTCAGTAACAGCTTTAGTGTAACAATATCTGCAATCTGCTAAACGCTCCAAAAACGCTAGGCATGTTTAGAAAACGTCTCTAAACATGCCTAGAATCGCTCTAAAATCTGCTCCAAAAACCGCTAGCGTTTTGAGGATCTGCTAGCGGTTTTGGTGTGCACTGAGCCTTATACTTACCTGGGGTTTCCTCCAGCCCCCTGTAGGCTTCCTCGGCGGCCTCCCAGAGCGCTCCCTTGTCCTGCAATCAGCTCCGGGTGTATTCCCCAGTCGCGCTCCACTGTGCATGTGTGATCCCAGCTGTGCGCGCCTCCTGGTTAAATTCCTGTGGCCAGGAGTGTTCTGCGCCTGCTCTGTTAGTCTTTGCAAACTCGGGATCTGCAGAAAGCTCCAGGAAAGGGGGCGGGTCTTTGGCACGGCTGGGACCACACATGCGTAAAAAAATGCGACTGGGGAATTGATCGGAGCTGACTGCGGGAAAACCGAGCAGCCCGGGAGGATGGTGAGAAAACACACAGCCTACAGGGGGCTGGAGGAATCCCTAGAGAAGGACAAAAGATTATCATTGTTTCATCTCAGGTTTCATCGAATGCTTCCAGGATCATGGGGGAGGTTAATAACTCACCTGCTCTGTTGTAATTATTTAGACAGGTGATGTCCCCCCCCCCCCCCCCCCCATGGAATAGCTGCCATGTCACTTTATTTCAAAAGTCTTCCGGAGCTCTGGCCACCCCCACCTGCATTGCTGCAATCAGCCTCCAACTCAACAGCCAGTCAGGCCACAGCTGCCGAGCTGGGGGCGGGCCACAATAACGCAGGTGGGGGTGGCCAGATCTTCAGGAGACTTCAGAAATATGGCTGATTTTGTCTTGTTGCTGGAGGGGGCGGAGCTTCACGTGTCTAATAAAGGTGAGCAGTTAAGCTTTCATACATACATACCCTGATCTACATGCTCTTGGCCAGTCTGCACTCAGTGCGGTCATCCAGTAGAATGTGATTTACCTGTGCTGATGATGACTTCTGGTTCAGATCCGGGGTCTAAGCTCGCTCGGTTTATGGTACGACCGGAGACGTCTGTCCAGTAGACTTTCTTCTCTTGGCAATCATAGTCAATCCCGACTACAATTGAGCCCTGCAGGGAAAACAACGGACTGGTCAGACCCACATCATGAAAGGATACCAGTCATCACAATGCTGATCCTGAGTCAGGACCTCTCGTCACCTTCAGAGCAGACTCAGTTCCTCAGGGTATGCATAGTGGAAGAGTTCCGAATGATTATTTTGAATACCTGCTTCACGTGAATACAATAGCACCTTACAACTACAGCAGATTTATCAGATTTGTTAATCGGCTACAAATAGCCAACTGATAACTCAAAAAAACATAAATCCAGACACATCACCTTTAAGTGGATCCAAGATGAAAAAAGAACTATAGCAGGAAACTTGTCTATATATATCTTATCTAGATAGTTTACACAGCAAATCTAGCTACAAACAGCTTCAACAGTATAGGATTATTTCTTCCTGTGATACAATGAGGGCAGCCATGTTTTGCTTGTCACATTACACACAGGCAAGCTGCTCTGCATCTCCACCCCTCAGCCTGTGAACTACACTCCCCTCTCCAACCCCTTGCCTCTGATCAGTGTGCAGAGTATATAGTATAGTTGTCCAAGTCAGTATAGCTAGTATAGTTTCCCCAGCATAGCTAGTATAGCTGCCCCCCAGTATACATAGTATAGTTGGCCTCAGTATAGTTTCCCCAGCCAGTATAGTTTCCTCAGTCAGTATAGGTAGCATGGTGTCTCCATAACAAGATGTTCCTCCTCGCCAGGCTCAGCTCCCATGATTCATTTCAGCATGGGACTGAACGCCGAGGTGTTGGGGGCGGGGCTTCTATAGTTTATTCATTTATAATCTTTTATTGTATTAAAAATAAGCTTTTGGGGGGAAGAATGCCCCAGAAACTATATGTAAGGAGCACAAAAATGAAAACACACAAAAGTTTGTCTCGGATCCACTTTAAGTTAGGACATTTAAATAAGTTATTAGGGAGGTGCTAAAGGGGGTGTGGCCACCAGACAGTTAACCCTTTGCACACTCACATGCAAATCTTCATACAAATGCATTCACAGAAATCAGTCTTCCAGGAACCACTGCCATCCCTACAGCTACGTTAAAAGCCGGGGTCTTATTCTCTTGTGATGTCACCGACACTGCGCAGAGGTGCAGGGGACTACGTTAGAGAATGTATTCTTTTGCACTAAGACCCCGGCTTTTAAATTGGACCTGAACTCACACACAGGGCAGAAAAAAACACAGAGAAATACGCCCTGTATGTATTGAGACAGTTTAGCCTGTCTAATTTCCCCTTATCTGTGACTAATGACAAGTTGGAATTTGATCTCTCAGCCGTGTCAGCTGGCTGCCTCAGCAGAGTGGCTAATTTGTAAACACAGGATGTTAACCCTATCTCTGCGTCCATGAAAGCAGGCAAGTAGACACACTGCAGATTTATTGCAGGATTAATATCAGCTGTAACAAAGAATTTTTTTTTTCTGTAAAGGTGATTATGCTGTTGCTTATCTTTTAGAGCGGAGAGGAAGTTCTGAGTTCAGGTCCGCTATAACAGCTGAGATCTGATTGGTTGCTTCACATCTACACCCGTTTTCTTTTCAGTCCTTTGTTAGGACAGTCTGCTGTTTTTCCTCAGATTTTGGCTGTTTCCTTTTTAATTTGTGAACTTTTTTGTCCTCTGTTTTTGCCAAACATCCTTTTTCCCAATTCACTAAGTGAGTAATCAGAACAGCGGCTTCAAGGGAAAGGGAGAAGGAGGAGCCATTACAAGGCGAGACACCAGGTACTTCCTGATGGGCTTCGCTGGGTAACAATGCTGAGGAATCTCTGGGGGAGGATCTGGAATAGATCCCGTACAGCACAGGCCCCGCCTTCTCCACAGGCCCCGCCTTCTCCACAGGCCCCGCCTTATCCGGCAGACTTGGCCGTAACTTGCTGCAGCCCACACAAGGCTGGGATCTGTTATCTCCTGGGAATGGCGGGGCTCTGCGGCCGCTAACACGGCGGGAATTATTTCTCTAACGCACAGTCCATTTCCTGCTGTAGTAAAAGCAAAGCGCAGACCTGCAGAGCGGTGAACAATGCCACACGGGGGCTGCAGATCGCTTTCTGAGACATCATACTGATTAATATTGAAGTGTAAGGACTGTTTCCAAGGTTATGTGCAAAGCTGCTCCTCCCACACAAGTTACAGCGGACCTGAACTCAGAACTTCCTCTCTATTTTAAAAGATAAGCAACAGCATAATACCCTTTAAATAAAAACATCTTTGTTACAGCTGATACATACAAATCCTGTTTTAAATCTGCAGTGTGTCTACTTCCTGCTTTCATGAAAACAGACATAGGGTTAACATCCCTTTTACAGATTAGCTTTTCTGCCGTGGCAGAAATGATGCCTGAGCTGACACAGCTGAGAGATCAAATTACAACTCGTGATTAGACAGGCTATTCGCTCTAAATACATACAGGGTGCATTTCTCTGTTTTCCTTCTGTCCTGCGTAAGAGTTCAGCTCCACTGTAAATCGATACCACACACCCACATGGTATTCTCTCTCAGAGGATGTCTATAGAATAAATTGGTGACTTCAGTGTTAGAACAGTATCTTTGCTGTTGAGCAGACTTGGTGGAAAACATGGAAGGTACATTACATGCAGTGCCAGCAGCGTCCTGGCGTTATCCTTGCGGAACTTCACCCCATCCAGCGGCAGGTACCCGATCTGCTGGCCCTGTGCGTACAGGAGATACGTGCCCGTCGTTGGCGCCACCACATCTGGGCGTGGCGTGGGTCGCACGGTGGGAGGAGCTACACTTGGCAAACCTGTAATGTGGTAAAAAGCAAAAAGATTAAATCCTGCCCTAAAGAGCTTACACTCCAAAATGTGCACTAAGACTAAAGCAACTTAGAGGCCTTGAGCAGAAATACTGGTTATATACAGAACCAGCTGCATTCTTTAGTGATATCTCCTTCCTTGTCCCCTGTAAGGCGAACCTTTACTTATTTCAGACTTGAAATGATCTGCATGCTGCAGCTGCATAGATATGCAATATTTGATTTTGTTTAATTTTTTTTTACCATATAGAAACCACCATGTCACTGGTGATATCAGCACTATGCACTAAACAGGAAGAATTCACAGCATTTTCAGGCCAGTCTGCTCTGCAGTCAGATGAAATAGTTAACCTCAGAAATAAGCTCTTTTTTTCTTAGGGAAACTTCAGGGATAACTCTGCTTACACATTTAAAGGGACTCCGAGCAGTGCCTGTGGGTATGCCTTTAAGCATACCCACAACTAATTAATTATATCCTCACACCTACCGGCATAATGTTTGTAATTATATCCCTCCGGGTTCCTTATACTTCATTGCATTGTGCTGAATGGAGCTGCCAACACTGGGGAAAGTGTCGTCCTGTGTAATACAATGCTGAATAAGGAATCCAAGATGGTGACAGTGAAAATAGCTAAAACTAAAAGGCGGTTTATATATCAATGAAATGAGGAGAAAGAGAGCTTCAAAATGGTATGCATCTTTCCATAGTTACTGCACTGCTTGAAGTCCCTTTAAACAGAATTAAAGGGGAACTGAAGAGAGAGGTATATGGAGGCTGTCCTGTTTATTTCCTTTTAATCAATACCAGTTGCCTGGCAGCCCTGCTGGTCTATTTCTCTGCAGTGGTATCTGAATAACACCAGAAACAAGCATGCAGCTAGTCTTGTCAGCTCTGACTTATAAGTCTGAACCAGTGAGTCACCTGATCTGCTGCATGCTTGTTCAGGGGCTATGGCTAATAGTATTAGAGGCAGAGGATCAGCAGGGCTGCCAGGCAACTGGTATTGTCTAAAAGGAAATAAACATGACAGCCTCCATATACCTCTCTCTTCAGTTCCCCTTTAATATTTGTCTCTCAAAGGATATTATATAAAAAAAAAAAATTAGAGCCCTACTCATAATCTCTGGATACAGTGATATAGTCATACCCCTTGTGTTTTGCTGAAGTTAATGTTAAAGCCGGGTTTTTCTTCCAAAACTAAAATTTCAGCAACAACCTTTAGATACATAAAGGAACATTTGAAAGCATTCCCTGTGTGTAAAAATGTTTATTTGCACTGCAAAGGGCAGTACAGGCTTGCTTATCTCTGACTAGTCGGCAAATGTCATCATTGCAAGCAAGGAGACAATCTCTGCCTGTTTCTTCACTCTGCCCCCCTACTCCCCACTTCAGCAGAAAAGATTCAGTGTGAAGACACAGGCAGAGAGTTTCTCCTGAGCGGCAAGGATGACATTTGCCGATTAGCCAGAGATAAACAGGCCTGTACTGCTCTCTGCAGTGAAATAAAAACGTTTACATACAAGGAATGCTTTCAAATGTTCTTTTATGCACCCAAGAGTAATTACTGAAATTTTTGGGAGTAGAATCTCATGAACATCCTGTGACATGCTGTTATAAAACGTGTCAGAACTGGGCTGTATGTGAATCAAGCATTTGTATTGGATGTTCTGCTTCGTGTTGGTTTGGTTTTCACTAATAAATGTGGGCAGACCCTTGTTCTGGGCATCTATTTCAGCTCCGCCCACTCTGATGCTCTGTCACACTTACATGCTGGGGTCATTCCAGGCTGTGTCCGGGACCCCTCAATCTCACGCCCATCCTTATCCACGCACCAGCAGTAGCCGCTGTTACCATGGCACTGCAGAGGCGTGAACTGTCCATAGGCGTCGCACTGGGGTATGTAGTGCTCCACGGAGGGGCTTCCTCCATAGTGATCCAGGAGGCTCTGCTTCCATCTCTCACACATGGTCTGGGGTCTCTGGGTGGGCTCTGGGACTGTGAAAAGTGGGGGGGGGGGGGAAACAAAAATGTAAGAATGCCAATAAAACAAAATGACAAAAAAAACACCTAACAAATAATTAGTTACATTCCAGCGTTATCACCAATCACATAAATAACAGTAAAATCATGTTTGCCAATCCGCTGTATGATAAACACAGTGACTAGTCTATGAGCAGCGCTGAGCCGAATCTATATGTAGAATTACTCATGTATAGCTGAGGGTGGGTGACACGGTTTCACCAGAAGCAGAACTGTACCCACCCGTGTCAGAGACAGAGGCCACGGCCGTGGGAGTTTACTTACCCTGGTGTCCTCATCTTGCTGCAGCGCTCCACACTGCCTTCCATCCTCCCGATACTTCCTGTGCCACACCCGAAACTACCGCTATAAAACAGGAAGTATCAGGAGGATGGAATGCAGTGTGGTGCGTCGCAGCAAGAGTCGGTCATTCAGGTAGAGGCCCGGATTTACCTCACAGGAGCCTACAGGCACAGATGCCCTGGCACCCTAGACTCCACCCTCCATGATCTACAAACCCCCCTCCCCCCCACATTGCAGCACAAGTGTCCTGGCTGGCCCAGCTGTTACTTCTCCCTTACTTCCCTTGCCTGTCATAGCTACAGGTGTCCTTTAGTATTACGTAACAAGAGTTATCCTCAGTATGAAGTAGCGATTGGTGCCCCAGACTGAAGGGAGATCTGGTCAGTGGAATGCTGAGAGCTGGGTGAGTAACCTCTCATTTGCACTCCGCTCAGGACTCTGCATAGGGAAGGAGGGAGGGATTAGAGGAGGGGATGGAGCCGCCTTTCCATCATCAGGCGCCTGTACGCACGTGCCTACGGTGCCTTATGATAAATCCGGCCCTGTCCAGATAAGGTAACTCTCACTGCCGTGGCCTCCTCTCAGACATGAGCGGTAGTTCTGCTGCCCGCGAAACTGTGCCTGCTCATCCTTACAGCTCAATTCATAGAGAAGCATGGGATGAGTGTGACTGAATTGTAAAGTTGGCCATACACTGGTCAATGAGGCCATCAGAGAGAGATCTATCTGACTGAATCCCCCCACACACTGTACTCAGATTTCAATTTCAGTATGAAGTCTGTAAGCACTGCCTGCCAGGTGACCTCTTTCCCGGGCTGAGCAGATTGTAGGAGCTTACACTCACCTATCTGCCCCATCCACCCCCCCCCCCCCCCCATTCCTGCCTCTCCTCTTCAGGTGCACTAGAGGCCAAACGCTAAGGGCGCTGTGGCACATACCTTATGTCACCACTAGAGGCCTCTAGTGTTTGCCCTCTAGCATTTCTGACGTGGCACAGATACCCCAGGAGAGAGGAGACAGCAAGGAGCACTCAGACAGGTGAGTGTAAGCTTCATTGCGTACACCTCACAGTATCTCGTTGCAAAATAAAACGCAGTTAGCGTCGCACGCCTGACCCGCTGCCGTTGTAAAATCTTCAATTCAGCGCAACCGTCCGATTGATTGATTGGGAATCGTTTGCGCCATCGAATTCTAGCCAATTTGATCAAATGATCAAAACAGCCGGATGTCGATAGAAAAAAATCGATATGTGTATGGCCACCTTAAGGCTTTGATTTGCTGTGATCACTTCCTGAAAAAGAAACAACACATGACGGTGACCTGCGAATCAGAGCCTTGGAAATCTACCACCTGATCAAACTGACCAACTGCATCCCTGGAAGCTCTGCTGCACGATACCAATAGAGGCGGTATTTATTCTGACTTGCATGCAAATTAGAAGCAATGGAATTGAGCTAATCCTGATGGGCTGGAGATGTGTCTGACGGAGCCAGTTCCTAGCTGAATTCAGCCCCCAGTCATCGAGATGCCTCACAGGTGTGACAACATGCTATGACATCACACGGCAGTACACAGACTCTCCTGTCAGCCATGTTGTCAGCACAAAGTAGTCTTTGATTGGCTCATACCTGGAGTGCTGCACTGAGGTACTCCCTGACCAGGTGGCAGTCTTGTTCCAGCGATCTCGTTGCCGTCCTTGTCCACACACCAGCAGTGGCCGGTGCTACCGTGGCACTGCAGGGGGACATAGTTACCCTCCGCATCACACTCTGGGATGAAGGCTCCGACAAGTGGGGGACGAGGACCTCGGGGGTGGAACTGATCATGGAGGGCGTGCCTCTTCTCCAGGCAGGGCGTGGCAGGGGGGCGTTCATCTGTGGGATGAAATGAAGGGTGCATAACACAGTATTATTACTACATCTTCGGTGACGCCGTACATATTCAAAACAAATAGTGGGGAGCAAAGATACAGAAGAAGTTCAAAACTACAATCAGGACATCCAGCAATACAAATACAGACATAGCTGATGTGCGGTGTGAGACCTCACCAATACTGGTACATGTTCATATGATAAATTACAGCAGAATAAGAAACACTAGGAGGAGGTCTCTGCCCCTGTGATATTACAATCTAGAGGGTAGTGGGGTGGAGACATTAGGGGGAGGAGACTGCCTTTATGAGCTTACCGGGGTGGAGACATTAGGGGCGGAGCCTGGCCTTTGCAAGCTTACAATCTAGAGGGTAGTGAGGTGGAGACATTAGAGAGAGGAGACTGCCTTTACGAGCTTACAATCTAGAGGGTAGTGGGTTGGAGACATTAGGGGGAGGAGCCTGTCCTTATGAGCTTACAATCTAGAGGGTAGTGGGGTGCGGACATTAGGAGGAGGGGACTTGTGAGCTTACAATCTATTCTAGAGAGTAGTGGGGTGCTGACATTAGGAGGAGGAGCCTGGCCTTGTGAGCTTACAATCTAGAGGGCTAGAGACATGAGTGGGAGGGGCCTACAATTGCAAGTTTTACACTTGCTGTGTCGTCATAGACTTGCATTACTGCATTATCTGTGCGGTAGGCGGAGATCATGCCGTAACGCACGGATGTCTAGCGTTGCAGCACGTTGTATCGCATTAAGTTTGGAAGTCTCCATAGACTTTCACCGACTTAGCGGCCTCTTGCAGCAAAAAAAGCTTGCCGCAACACGAAAAAAAATGTCAAATACCGACTGCAGTATTTTACAGACCTAAATTATTTTACCAAACTGCTCTTAGTGAATTGAGGCCAATGTCGATTCTTTGTGAGTTGACATTTACCTCACGAGTCTTACCTGACTAGTCTTCCATGCACTAACAGCTTTACTTTGGTAAATCAGCTGTTATCGGCTTTACCACATGCGGTTATACTTAGTGACTGAAGCCAATATGTACTCCGGCACCCCTGCTGGTGACTCCGAGCCTTCCTTACACCAACATCAGTGACTTAGTCATTATGTGTGGCTCGTGGCCAATGTTTTGTTTGCAGGAAACAATAGCTAGAAATAACACCGGGGCCGAATTGTCAGAAAGTATCCTGTCTGGGCCTACGTTACACGCCTGACTGAAAGCCTTGAATTCAATCCCAGCTCCTCATCTGGAGCACATGCTGCAGGCCTGGTTATTACATCTCCAGATAATGGTCTCCACATGGAGGCAGCGACGTTACCTGGGGCCGGCGTGCACTGGAAGCCATCACCGGTGAACCCTCGGTTACAATGACAGGAGAATGAGCCAGGAATGTTGGTGCACGTAGCATCTGGGTGACATCTGCGCTCTGAACATTCATCCACATCTGTAAGAGAGACATTAGACAGGATTACCCTTCACACAGCTGACAGAAACCTGACCTCAGAGTCCTACATGAGAAACAGCCATAAACATCAAGTGTTTAACTAAACAGGGCCTGGAAAAGGCCATTCACATGATGAGAGGATCCAGGTGTCCTTTGAAGAACAAGCAATGATAGAAGGTGTGTCAGGACAATTTTCACACAGCAGGGAAGGAAAGGGTCATATGCAGGTCAGGAAGACCAACTGGCAGCCATTTTGTTCTACTATCTATAACACACACAGGCCAGACAGTAAACTCTTCTGTGCTCAGGGTGACCCAAAACCACGAAGTATAGGGGGACTAAAAGAGACCAAAAAGCCCTCCTACTAAAAACGCAATGCTTAGTGTGGTTTGCATTCTTAAAGCAGAAGGAATATACAATTATTCAGCTTTAAGTGAACATCTGTGGTTACCCACAATGCACCGCTACCGAATATGCAAATTATCTCTTTATGCCCCAGAAGCCAGGCTTACATCCAGAACCGCTGGTGTATAGCAAGCCTATAGCTTATACATTTACAGGGCTGTGAGTGTATAGAGAGCCTATAGCTTATACATGTTACAGAGCCGCTGGTGTATAGCGAGCCTATAGCTTATACATGTTACAGAGCCACTGGTGTATAGCGAGCCTATAGCTTATACATGTTACAAAGCTGCTGGTGTATAGCAAGCCTATAGCTTTACATGTTACAGAGCCGCTGGTGTATAGTGAGGCTTTAGCTTATACATGTTACAGAGCTGCTGGTGTATAGCAAGCCTATAGCTTATACATGTTACAGAGCCGCTGGTGTATAGTGAGCCTATAGCTTATACATGTTACAGAGCCGCTGGTGTATAGCGAGCCTATAGCCTATACATGTTACAGAGCTGCTGGTGTATAGCAAGCCTATAGCTTATACATGTTACAGAGCTGCTGGTGTATAGCGAGCCTATAGCTTTACATGTTACAGAGCCGCTGGTGTATAGTGAGGCTATAGCTTATACATGTTACAGAGCTGCTGGTGTATAGCAAGCCTATAGCTTATACATGTTACAGAGCCGCTGGTGTATAATGAGCCTATAGCTTATACATGTTACAGAGCCGCTGGTGTATAGCGAGCCTATAGCCTATACATGTTACAGAGCTGCTGGTGTATAGCAAACCTATAGCTTATATATGTTACAGAGCTGCTGGTGTATAGCAAGCCTATAGCCTATACATGTTACAGAGCTGCTGGTGTATAGCGAGCCTATAGCTTATACATGTTACAGAGCCAGTGTAACACCGGAGTCCCCCAAGGGGCATACTGGGTAACAGACAGTGTAATGGCCCATACTCACGGGCTACAATTGTCGCCGCAACACGCGGGGCGCGAGAGGTCGCCCGTGAGTATGGGCCGTTGAACGGGCGCGCACCCCGAAATGTCGCCCGTCGCTGATGTCGCCAGGCGATTGAAATGTTCAATCGCCTGGTGACAGTCACCGCCGCAACTCCGCCGCAGCTGTCGCTAGTCCGCGTGAGTACGCGGACTAGCGACAGCAACCTCCATTGAGGTATGCAGAGCTTCCGGCGGGGGGAGGAGGAACGTCGGCGACAGCTTCCGTCGTGCCGCTGGTCCCTCTTCCGCGTGTGTACGCGGAGGGACCTGGCGAGGAGCTGTCGCCGGTCTGTCGCCCACACGCTCACGTGTGCTGGCGACAGGCCACTTTTGCAGCCCGTGAGTATGGGCCATAACACTGGATTCCCCTGCGGGGCATGCTGGGTAACAGACAGTGTAACACCGGAGTCCCCCGCGGGGCATGCTGGGTAACAGACAGTGTAACACCGGAGTCCCCCGTGAGGCATGCTGGATAACAGACAGTGACACACCGTCCTCCCGTCTGCTGATGACAATCAGTCATTCTATGAGGGCCTGAGGGCACCTATTCTCCAGATAAAAGGGTCCTGTAGAGTGTAGATGACAACGGCCTGATTAGCACAGGAAGTGGAAAGGCCCAGCTGTGTCTGTTTACCTTCCACACTTTGATGCCTCCTGGGAAGACTATCATTACCTTTATAGCCTGTCTGCAGATAATCTGTCAGTGGCTGATTACTGTCAGATATCACTGAGGACTCATTCACATCATCACTTTAGCTGCCCTTGTTCTCCATGAAAACCCAGAAAAAGGCTCAGCAAAGACAACTTCTTCTTCCTAAAGGTTGCCATACACTGGTCGATTTGCCATCAGATTCGACCAACAGATAGATCCCTCTCTGATCAAATCTGATCAGAGAGGGATCGTATGGCCACCTTACTGCAAACAGATTGTGAATCGATCCCAGCCTGAAACCGTTCACAATCTGTGGAGCTGCCGCTGCAACCGATTTCCGTCCGAAATCGATCGTTCCCGTCGATTCCCGTCGACCCATCCGTGCGGAGGATTTTTTTTTCGGTCGCCCCTGCTGTCTTCTTCTCCGCTCCGGCTTCTGAACTTTCTGTCCAGGGGAAGTTTATACAGTAGAGGGCGCTCTACTGTTTAAACTTCCTGCTGGGACAGGAAGTTCTGTGTAGCTCTGGAGCCCGAAGCGGAGAAGAAACGGTCTGTAGCCCGAAGCGGAGAAGAAGACCAGGGGACCCGCGCCGGCCGGAACAGGTAATGTATTACAGCTGTATTGCGTCGGTCGTCGGGCATTTGAATGCCGCTAACGACGCACTCCCGACCCGCCGGCGACCGAGAAAAAAATCTTCCGCACGGATGGGTCGGCGGGAATCGACTGGAACGATCGATTTCGGACGGAAATCGATCGTTCTGTCAGCGGTGTGCGTGGCGATTTCACAGCCGTTTCGATCACTGTGATCGAAATGGCTGTATAACGGCGGGAAAATCGTTAGGTGTATGGGCCCCTTAAGACAACTCAGGAGGTTTGGAATGCCATGGGAACGGTTGACCATCTTCTGCACGGCCACCATCGAGTCCATCCTCTGCTCCTCCACTGTCGTCTGGTATGCGGGCGCAACCGCATGTGATAGGCTCAAACTTCGAGTCATCAACTCTGTGGAGAGAATCATTGGGCCAACCCCTGCCCTCGCTGGGCCTCCTTCATGCCTCCAGTTGGGCAGGAAGTATGGCACTAGGATTCCCGTCGGTCCGGCATGCACGCCATGACGCACCACAGCTTATACTTACTGCATCGCCCATAGACTTCCATTACCCCAAGCACTGTGTGTCAAACGTGGTGCTTGTGGTAACGCGCTGTTGCCCTTGCGTCGGATCGGACACTTCCGGCGCACCGCAAAAAGTCTCCAATAACCTTTCACTGCTTTTGCGCCCCCCTGTGGCAAAATAGGTTAATGCAACACAGGTTTACCCTGCTAGTGTAAAAGGGGCATAAAGCAATGCAGATTGCCTGGCTGCGCTGCCGATTCTCTGCCTCTAAGGCCCCTACACACACTCAACCAAACCGCCTGATTGTCGTCTGATTTTGGTCTGTTGGACGACAATCAGGCGTGTGTATGCGTGGCAATCGATTAGAGGAGTCACTGATATCCGGTGGTTTGCCCGATCTATCCGGCGGACCAACTCCCACAACTGTGGGGCTGATATTGTTGGCAATGTGTGTACAATGACGTTTAAACAACGTACTTGTTTTGAAGGCGGCCATGTCGTGCGGTCTGTCATTTCACTTGCGTGCGCAGTATGTTAATGAGTTGGTCGTTCAGTTGGTGGGTGCACGGAAAATAGAAGCAGTGTAAACGATTTGTTGTGTTGTTGCTCATGTGTCCGTACTTTAAGCTATAGCACCAAAACAAGCACCCGGTTCTGGTACTGTTTAAAAGGAAATAAATATGGCAGTCTTCATATCCCTCTCACTATAGGTATCCTTTAACCCTCTCCTGACCACCTAACGCCGTTCGGCGGAAGGAGAGTGGCACTCACAGGACCTCCTAACGCCGATTGGCGTCAAAGTCCTGGAAGCAGCGTTATAAATCCCTGGATGCTATCAAAAGAAAAACGCAGAAAAAATGCAGCATGCAGTACCGATTGAAAATCGGAAATCGGAATCACATGTGAAAATCGATTAAAAATCGGAAATCGGAATCTCATGTAGTGTGCAAGAGGCCTAAGTGGGAAGAAAAGGAGGTAAAATTCATTTGGGTGCTAAGTCGTATGGCCGAGCAATAAACTGTTGAAGCTGCGCAGTGCTGAATTGTAAAAAAATGGCCTGGTCACTAGGGGGTGTAAACCTCTGGGGCTCAAGAGGTTAAATACCAAGAATACAATTTAGTACACGGTCAGTAGCCATTTTCCTAGAGAAATTTACTGAAGGCTCCGGCCTAGTCAGGCTCCACTTCCTGTCTCTCCCATGGGGTCTTTCCTGAATGGGAACATCTGTTATTTGCTGTTCTGTGCGGTACTTGTGTGCATCGTCCGCTTGTGTGTTTCCAATTATGGCAGTCTGAGCATTTCATTCAGCTAAACAGACATGCAGAGCTCCGTTCCGAAACCTTTGTACAGACCAAAGTCAGTGGGACAAAAAGTGACGTTCAAGGACTTCAGCCATGTAAAAAATGTCATCGGTTTAATCATTAGTAAATGACAAAACAGATTGGCGTACCAATGGCAGGAGGAGACCCACAATGAACAAACTAACTTTTTTAGATTATTTCTCCATGTTTCTTTCTAAACACTTTGGCCAAGAAACAGACTGACTGAAAGAAATTCAAAAACACATGGAAGAAATGTGATCGCTGAAAGCCTGTATTCTTCTGCCTGCCATAGACCAGCGTGTCCGAACAAAAAGACCTCTGTATCGAAAAAAGGATAGCAATCCTAAAATCCTGCCAATGGGAGCTGAAAGCCAGTAAAGAACTCAAGGATGTGGAAATAAAAGTATTTACCTAGTTACAGTATATTTTTGCATTTTTTTATTTAAAAATAGGAGATATATATAGAGACCTATTTAAGGGGGAAAAAAGGGTTTACAAATATATTTAAGGCACTAACTATTTTTAGGCCTTTTCTTTTTTTTATTTTTTGGATGTTACAATCACTTTTAGCCATAGCCCCTGAACAAGCATGCAGCACATCAGATACTCTGACTGAAGTGTTACTGATTTAGCTGACTGCTTGTTTGAGGTGTGTGGTTCAGACACAACATTAATAGTAAAGGTAACCGGTCATATCTGTGACATCATCACCTGGAGGAGAACGCGTTTTCACAATCCCCGCCATATCACAGAACCGTCTGCAGACATAGGGCCGCTTTATGATTTCCATGCCATTATCCTCTCGGAATTCTTCTTTCAAGGAACCTGACCCTAATTCCCAGGGGTCGGGACAGGAGGAAGGTTCCGACCACTGAAATGTGCGATGGACGATGACTAAGGAAGGAACCATGTCTGGCGCTTTGATGTCATTTTATTGGTGCCCGAAAAAGCACAGATGTAGGCCGCATGTGGCATGTAGCAAGTGAGTGTGGTTTCCTACAACTGCACAATGCCACAGTGAGAGACGGGTACACTCATGAGAGGGTGGGGGTCGCCTGGTAAACAATATAAAAAGCTTTAACAAAACCGCAAAGACAATGCAGCCCTAGAAATCGGTTATGCCGCGTGCACATTGACAACTCATGCCGCCCATCGGGGTTCAGCCCTTTGGGCGCTATCGCTGGGCCAGGCTTCACACGTGTATCAGCTGTGTAGCTGACGATGCGTTGTGTTGCTATGCGGTGGGGGGGGAGGGGGCGTCAGAGGGATGGCAAGCAGCGCATGTGTGACGTCATGTTGTGGGCGGGGGAGCGGCATGAACAATGGGATTGGCGGGGGGATCAGCGTCTCTGGAGTTGAGTAGATTGAGTAGATTCGTCTGGCAGATGGCTCGCAGATTGGGGGTCACCAGGTTCCATGCACACGCCTGATTGCCGGCTGAAGCAGTCGTTATCGTCTGAATCAGCCGACTTAAAACATATCCGAGAGAAAAAACTAACCATAACAAGTAACTTGTGCAAAGGTGGATCAGCGCATCACCAGGCCGCCTCCGAATGGTCACCGAGAAACTGCGCCCCCCCCAAGAAACTACAAACGCACCTGGAAACCAAACAGAAGCTCTGAATTTTTTGGTTCCTCTTTAAATATACTGCATAATGTAAATTTTGTGCATAGTTACAAATGAAACATTTTACAAATAAGCCATTAAATGCCTTGAAGCCAGACAGTGTTAACTTGTATTTTGCAGCATACACAGTGGCATAGCAATAGGGGTTGCAGAGGTAGCGACCGCATCGGGGCCCTTGGGCCAGAGGGGCCCTCCCTCAAACACACTATTAGTTTTCTATTAGTCCTGTGCTGGTAATCACTTCTATAGATGCTCTAAATAGTTGTAATAATTACCAAGCTGTTCCCCATCCCCTTCTTGCACCTTTGATGCTGTGGTTGTCCTTGGCAAGTTTTGGTGCGCCGTATCAATTGTTATGTATAGAGTGCTTGGGGGGCCCCATGTAAAACTTGCATCGGGGCCCATAGCTCTTTAGCTACACCGCTGAGCATACAGTAATCCGGTTTTAATGAGTAAAACAAAATAATTCTGAATTAAACTGATGGAAGAAACTGATACTCACCAATGCAAGTAGACCCGCTCCTGGTGTAGCCCGGGAAACATTCACAGGTAAAGACTCCATCTCCTCGGGGGACACACTGAGACGTGCTCCTGTCACATGTGTGTGTTCCGTCCTCACATGGGTTCCCGGACGAGCCCCCAACTGAAAGGCAAAACACTAGGAACGTGAGAAGAGGCACAACTAGTGAATTTAAAGGGTACCTACAGTGACATGTGGTATAATCAGGTAAACATACGTACATATAGTGCCTACCCTACTTAGAACTTGCCTTTCATTTTTTATTACATTGCAAGGGTTAATATACCAGTGCTTTACCCCTGCTGTCTAGGAAGTCACACTAAAGAGACAGCTCTCCTGAATCTACATAAAGGTCATAAAATATCTGTGTGGCTATGCACAAATATGATCAGAAGTGAGTGATGAAAGAGTTCAATAGTTCATGATTTCTCTGTGTGGGAGCCAAAGAAACAACAGCCATGTCAGGTCTTTGCAAACTTCAGATTTACAGATATTAAGACTATGGAACTCCAAAAAAGTTTTAGGTAGGATTCATTCCCCAGTTCTGGTTATCTCATACATTTATTTTCACTTCAAGCTGGCCACAGAATTCAATATGGCTGAAATCCAAACAGCCCGCTACTACAAGTAGTTGTTTTAATTACTTCAGGAAACTGTAATCTGAAAAGTGCTGCAGACATTGCTTAAGCTACGTTGTCTGACACCAAACTACAGGTTCTGCAGCTGCTGAACAGGCAGGTCAGAAAACGGCATCTTCCTCTCTCTAGATGTGCTTTTCTTTAACATAAAAAGAAGGAACTGCACCATTTGTTTCCTGCAGTTCCTTCTGGTTTCTAATAGCTATAGGAGCTGCAATTTCCCCCCTCCCCTTCTAGCTGCCACTCATTTATCCGCGGGCAGGTATGAAGATAGCATCTGTGACTTCTCTAAACTTTATATAGTACAGCATCCTATCTCTCCCAAAAGGACCCCCACCCCCCCCCCCCCCCACACACACACACACACACACTTTTTTTATGTGCTATTGAAATGCCATGGGTGCTAAAAATGGCGCTTGGTTCAATTTAAAGGGAACCTAAACTGAGAGGGATATAGATTTTTTCTTTTAAAATAATACCAGTTGCCTGACTCTCCTGCTGATCCTGTGTCTCTAATGCTTTTAGCCACAGCCCCTCAACAAGCATGCAGCAGATCAGGTGCTCTGACTGAAGTCAGACTGGATTAGCTGCATGCTTGTTTCTGGTGTGTGATTTAGCCACTACTGCAGCCAAAGAGATCAGCAGCACTGCCAGGCAACTGGTAATGTTTAAAAGGAAACATCCATATCCCTCTCAGTTTAGGTTCCCTTTAAAGAGACATAGTTAGCATGTGTGCCCCTGCTAAACCGCCACAATAGCGCTGCTAAACGGGGGTCCCTTGACCCCCAAACCCCCCACTGCGACACTTGGTTGCAGACTTGGTCGCTCCTGGAGGCAGGGCTAACGGCTGCAGCCCTGCCTCCAGTCGTGTCTATCAGCGGCGCATAGCCGCCTCTCCCCTGCCCCTCTCAGTGAAGGAAGACTGAGAGGGGCGGGGGAGAGGCGGAGATACGCGCTGACAGACGCGTGTGGGGCAGGGCTGCGGCGGTTAGCCCTGCCCCAACCAGGAAGCGCTCCCCTGCTGAAACGAGGGGATTTGGGGGTGAAGGGACCCCCGTTAAGCCGCGGGATAGCGGCGGTTTAGCAGGGGCACACATGCCCCTGCTACCTATGAGGTCTGAAGCGAGATTTATTCTCGCTTCAGACTCTCTTTAAGGCAATGCTGGAAAATAATGGTGGGTACACAAAATATTGACAACTTGTGCGTAATTTTGACATTATTCACCTAAGGGTGTACTCACTTTTACCTCCTAGATCGTTCTCCCATGGCCGGTTTAAACTGCTTGTGGAGTTTAAGTCTTTGAGAACTGGACATGCGCAAAACCGAGAAGGTGCATGCAGGGGGTTAGAGGAAGCCCCACATAAGTTAAACTGAACTTCTTTCCCTCGCCTTTGATATCGTGTGTGTATATGTGTAGTGTGTGTGTGTATACAGTGTGTGTATGTATGTGTATGTATATTTATGTGTGTATGTGTGTATGTTTATGTATGTGTGTGTGTGCGCATGTGTGTATACAGTGTATGTGTGTGTGTGTGGTGTGTGTACAGTGTGTGTGTGTGTACAGTGTGTGTATACAGTGTGCGCGCATGTGTGTATACAGTGTGTGTGTGTGTGTGTGTATACAGTGTGTGTATGTATGTGTATGTATATTTATGTGTGTTTGTGTGTATGTTTATGTATGTGTGTGTGTGCGCGCATGTGTGTATACAGTGTGTGTGTGTGTGTGTGTGTGTGTGTGTGTGTGTGTGTGTGTGTGTGTGTGTGTGTGTGTGTGAGTGTATGTGTGTGTGCAGTGTGTGTGTGTGTGTGTGTGTGTGTGTGTATATACAGTGTGTGTATGTATGTGTATGTATATTTATGTGTGTATGTGTGTATGTTTATGTATGTGTGTGTGTGCGCATGTGTGTGTGTGTGCGCGTGCGCGTGTGTGTGTGTGTGTGTGTGTGTGTGTGTGTGTGTGTGTGTGTGTGTGTGTGTGTGTGTGTGTGTGTGTGTGTGTGTGTGTGTGTGTGATGTGTGTGTGTGTGATGTGTGATGTGTGTATGTGTGTGTGTGTGTGTTTTGTTTTCTGTCCTGCTCTTTCTGCGTCGATGCCAGCTGTAGACTGGAGTCAAGGAACATACTATAGGAAATATCTGCACCTTTATTTCAGACATCCGCGGAATGTAATTAGAACAGATTGTAATAATAGGCCATTACATTTCAGCCTGCTGTACAGCCTCATGTTTGTGCCTGGAGATATACATTAATTAATAGGCTGCAATTACACCTCCTACACAAATCCGGTGCTCGCCCTCCCCCCCTCATACGTAGCTAATTATAAGCTGAATCCGTTACTTCAATTAACCTGTAAAACAAGCAGCATTGTGGGAGCTGCTGACTTAGAGGCGAGGGGGTTTATAGAACGGGCATTGTGTGTCCTGGGCAGAGGGGGGCACAGATACTACATGAACACGATATAATCGCTATAAAGCAGATCTGGACACAGTGCGCTATTTATACAGCTCCAGACACCAACACAATGCCAGCTGACACAGTGAGAGATATAAGGATTACACCAGCCATGCAGCGGGAAAAAATGTCTGTACAGCCCGCCGCTGGTCACAGGGCACACAAGGGGAAGACAAGAACCGCACACAGCAGGCACACAAGGGGACGAGGAGAGCACAGCAGGCACTGACTATAGCCCTCAGGGACAGAAAGGTCTCCAGCCAATGAGCAGGCCGTAACAGGATGAAAGCTGCACAGCTGGTGTCTCCTGACTGGTTGTGCAGTGTAGCAGAGGTGAGTAAAGCACAAGGCATGCTGTATAGCCATACACTGGTCGATTTGCCATCAGATTCGACCAACAGATAGTTCCCTCTGTGATCGAATCTGATCAGAGAGGGATCGTATGGCTGCCTTTACTGCAAACAGATTGTGAATCGATTTCAGCCTGAAACCGTTCACAACCTGTTGTGGTGGTGCCGCCGCTCCCCCCCCCCTCCCCCGCATACAATACCTGCTCCGCCGACGCGACTCCCCAGGCCTCCACTGTCTTCTTCTCTGCGCTGGTCTGGTCTCCGGGTCTGGCATGCTTCACTTCTTCATGTCTGGGGGAAGTTTAAACAGTAGAGTGCCCTCTACTGTTTAAACTTCCTGGAAGAAGTGAAGACCCGGAGACCAGAGCGGAGAAGACAGCGGAGACCTGGGAAGTCGCGCCGGCAAAGCAGGTAATGTATTGCAGCTGTATTGCGTCGGTGGTCGGGCACTCGAACACCGCTAGCGACGCGCCCCCTACCCGCAGGCGATCGACGGTAATTTCCCGCACGGAGCGATCGACGGGATCGATCTATTTCGGGACGAAATAGGTCGAAATTTAGCGCGTAGCCGATCGGCGGGGAATCGAAATTTAGCGCGTAGCCGATCGGCGGGGAATCGGCCTAGTGTATGGCCAGCTTAAGAGTGCCCATACAATTGCAGCCTGATCGACCTTCCGAACTGGAAGAGAATCAGTCTCACAACATGGCTGCCTGATCGATCATTTAATCAGCTTTCATACGAAATTGGTTTAAAGGAATACTATCAATACCCAAGTGTTGTAAAATGACAATGTACAAATAATGTCTAAGTAGCTGTGTAAACATTTTCCTACTTTTCATGTTAAATATCAGAGACAAAAGCTTTCATTGTGTGCAGGATCTAGCTCTATTGGGACAAATCCTTTTCAAAAGGCGTGTCTGCTTCAAAGCACAGCCAGTGTTGTTTTTCAGACTACAGATTATTTTTCTCTGAAAGCAAAAAAGTATGAAAAGCTGTAGTGTCAAGTTTCACACACAATTACAAATGTTTATAACAAGTTACATTTCCCCTGCTTTCTGCAGACAGTTCAGTCAGAGACAGGCAGCTGCTGATAGCCTTCTCTCACACGCAGGGTTAACAGATGTAGTGTGAGGGAATCCCTCTTCCCCTCGTGGTTCACTGGCCTGTTAAGATTTTGCGTCAGAGAAGAGTGAAAGGAATTTGATGCAGTAAACAAAAGAGATAAGGAAATGAAAATATACATCATTATTTAAATTATAGCCCTTCAGGAACTCTCTCACTCCCTGGTTTAAAAAAAACACGTTAATCGATAGTCTTCCTTTAGATTGATTGGTAATGGCGGAAAGATGTCGGTCACAAGGGCTCAATAGGGTGTTCAGAGGTTACGGTGTTAGGTATCGTGATGACAGAAGCATTCCCTGACTGGTGTCCCCCCAAATGTACAAGTGCCCCCGTCCTGTATGCAGTGACTCCTGGACTCCACCTGTCCTATGTGACACGTTATATCGCTACACACACTGATTCACATACTGTAGTTGGTGAGCCTTTAAAACACTGAATACCGCGGGGGGAGTGGTCTTGGGGAGATTGACACACTTGGGAAGTGGTCTGGCAGGTGGCGTCAGGCCGATTTCATGCTGAAATCTATTGGATATCACTGTACGGAGCGCAGCAACAGATCCCTCTCTCTGGCTTCCTTTACACTATTTGCACAGGATTGTCCACCGGGCATCCTGACGGTCCCCCCCCCCCCCCCCCCCCCCCCCGGTAAGCGTGGCGAAGAGTTTTTAAGCTGAACATTTATTTGACTCATGCTGGAGTTTTCTTTTAAAATGGAAAAACAGTACTCACCTAAACAGTCCCGCCCATCCGCGGAAAACACGAATCCTGGCAGACATTCACAGCGGAAGCTTCCAGGCAGATTCTGGCACTGGGCATTCTGTCCGCAGTTAGCAAGCCCCTGCTCGCATTCATCGACATCTGCCGACAAACACAAAATACACATGAGTATGACGACTGCGGCCACACCCACCCAGACAATATGGAAAGGCGAATAACCACACCCACAGCCAATCACACCACGCCTCCAGAAAACCTCCAGGCACTCCGGTTTCCTCCCACATCTCAAAAACATACAAATAAGTTAATTGGCTTCCCCCTAAATTGGCCCTAAACTACGATACATACACTACACGATATAGACATACAACTATGGTAGGGACTAGATTATGAGCCCCTCTGAGGGACAGTTAGTGACAAGACAATAAATACTCTGTACAGTGCTGCGTAATATGTCAGCGCCGTATAAATACTTACATCTCACTAATATTATAAATGTGAAAGTTTGGATGTTTGTTACTTAATCACATGACAATGGCTGAACGGATTTAAATGAAATTTGGCACACACATAGTACATTACCTGGAATAACCTATAGGATACTTTTTATCCCCATAACCAAAAAGTGGGTGGAGACAAATACAAATTTCACCGGGAAAATGTAAACTGCAGCCATTCTTACTGTAATGAGAAGTATATGGAGGCTGCCATATTTATTTCCTTTTAAGCAATAATAATTATAATTGCAGTATTTGTATAGCGCCTTTCTCCTGTCGGACTCAAAGCGCTTGCGAGGCAGCCACTAGAGCGCACTCAGTAGGCAGTAGCAATGTTAAGGAGACTTGCCCAAGAAACTCCTTACTGAATAGGTGCTGGCTTACTGAACAGGCAGAGCCGAGATTTGAACCCAGGTCTCCTGTGTCAGAGGCAGAGCCCTTAACCATTACACTAGCCAGCCACTGCAATACCAGTTGCCTGACAGCCCCGCTGATCTATCTGGCTGAAGTAGTGGCTGAATCACACCAGAAACAAGCATGCAGCTAATCTTGTCATATCTGTCACAATTGTCAGAAACACCTGATCTGCTGCATGCTTGTTCAGGGGCTGTGTCTGAAAGTATTAGAGGCAGAGGATCAGCAGTATAGCCAGGTAACTGGTATAGCTTAAATGGAAATAAATATGGCAGCCTCCATACACCTCTCTCTACAGTTCTCCTTTAATGGCAGGGTTCTCAAACTTTGCACATTTGGTCGCTGGATGACTGGGATTAATATTCAGAAAAGTGGGTGGAGCCTACAAAAGCCAATCAAAATTCACCTATTGATTTTCAAGGGGAATATTTAATTGCTGCCATTACTGCACTGTTAATGGCACAGGCCTCAAACCTGGTACAGTTGGTCATTGGGTGACTGGGGTTCAAATTCAGAAAAGGGGTTGGAACCACATCCAATAAGATTTGTTTCATTTCAATCAAATTAATGATACCAAAGCTCATAAATTAGGTCATTGAGAAATTAAGAAATTGTGTGTTAGGGTTAGGAAAAGTGGGCGGAGCCAAAAACAGTCACATACATACCCGGGCAACGCCGGGTCATCAGCTAGTAAAGAAATACATGATATATATATGGTACATATATTCCTGTAGCCGTGTTAATAGCACAGATAAGACTGCAGATATAGGACTAGAGCCACTTACCAGCGCACTCGCGCCCGTCTCCATAGTAACCAGGCGCGCAGACGCACGTGTAGTTCTCTCCTGCGGATGGCTGGCACTGAGCTCTTGTGTCACACACGTGCGTTCCGTCAAAGCAGGGGCTCACCGGTGCCGGTTCCTGGCCGGAATCTGGTGCATCACAAGATTTGTGCAAAGTTATTAATAAAATGCTAAAGATGCCTTCTACTTATTAAAAAAAAAAAAAGCAAAATTCAAAAATGTATTTTAAAAGGTCTGTAAATAAATCAATAAACTTAAACAACATTCATTTTTAGATGACATTGCATTCTTTGCAAATAACCAACGGTATTCACCCAGCCAGACCCCGAAGCGATTAAAGTCACTATGGCTGATTTATAATCATTTTATTATTATTATTTAGTATTTATATAGTGCTGACATCTCCTGCAGCACATTACAGAGTACATAGTCATGTCACTGACTGTCCTCAGAGGCGCTCACACTCTAATCCTACCATAGTCATAGTCTAATGTCCTACCATATTATTATTATGTATTTATATAGCACTGACATCTTCTGCAGCACATTACAGAGTACATAGTCATGTCACTGACTGTCCTTAGAGGAGCTCACACTCTCATCCTACCATAGTCATAGTCTAATGTCCTACCATATTATTATTATTATGTATTTATATAGCACTGACATCTCCTGCAGCACATTACAGAGTACATAGTCATGTCACTGACTGTCCTCAGAGGAGCTCACAATCTAATCCTACCATAGTCATAGTCTAATGTCCTACCATATTATTATTATGTATTTATATAGCACTGACATCTCCTGCAGCACTGTACAGATTACATAGTCATGTCACTGACTGTCCTCAGAGGAGCTCACAATCTAATCCTACCATAGTCATAGTCTAATGTCCTACCATATTTATATTATGATTATTATTATTATGTATTTATATAGCACTGACATCTCCTGCAGCACTTTACAGAGTACATAGTCATGTCACTGACTGTCCTCAGAGGAGCTCACAATCTAATCCTACCATAGCCATAGTCTAATGTCCTACCATATTATTATTATGTATTTATATAGCACTGACATCTTCTGCAGCACTGTACAGAGTACATAGTCATGTCACTGACTGTCCTCAGAGGGGCTCACAATCTAGACCCACCCTAGTCATAGTCTAATGTCCTACCATATTATTATTATGTATTTCTATAGCACTGACATCTTCTGCAGCACTTTACAGAGTACATAGTCATGTCACTGACTGTCCTCAGAGAAGCTCACAATCTAATCCTGCCATAGTCATAGTCTAATGTCCTACCATATTATTACTATGTATTTATATAGCACTGACATCTTCTGCAGCACTGTACAGAGTACATAGTCATGTCACTGACTGTCCTCAGAGGGGCTCACAATCTAGACCCACCATAGTCATAGTCTATTGTCCTACCATATTATTATTATTATGTATTTCTATAGCACTGACATCTTCTGCAGCACTTTACAGAGTACATAGTTATGTCACTGACTGTCCTCAGAGGAGCTCACAATCTAGACCCACCATAGTCATAGTCTATTGTCCTACCATATTATTATTATTATGTATTTCTATAGCACTGACATCTTCTGCAGCACTTTACAGAGTACATAGTCATGTCACTGACTGTCCTCAGAGGAGCTCACAATCTAATTCTACCAAAGTCATAGTCTAATGTCCTACCATATTATTATGTATATATATATAGCACTGACATCTTCTGCAGCACTTTACAGAGTACATAGTCATGTCACTGACTGTCCTCAGAGGAGCTCACACTCTAATCCTACCATAGTCATAGTCTAATGTCCTACCATATTATTATTATGTATTTATATAGCACTGACATCTCCTGCAGCACTTTACAGAGTACATAGTTATGTCACTGACTTTCCTCTGAGGAGCTCACACTCTAATCCTACCATAGTCATAGTCTAATGTCCTACCATATCATTATTATGTATTTATATAGCACTGACATCTCCTGCAGCACATTACAGAGTACATAGTCATGTCACTGACTGTCCTCAGAGGAGCTCACACTCTAACCCTACCATAGTCATAGTCTAATGTCCTACCATATTATTATTATGTATTTATATAGCACTGACATCTTCTGCAGCACTGTACAGAGTACATAGTCATGTCACTGGCTGTCCTCAGAGGAGCTCACAATCTAATCCTACCATAGTCATATGTCTATGTGTGTATCGTGCAGTGTTTGTATCGCAGACAAATATAGTGGGAAGCCAATTAACTCCTCTGAATGTTTTTGGGATGTCAGAGGAAACCGGAGTGTCCAGAGCAAACCCACAGACAGAACATACAAACTCTGTAATGTGCTGCAGAAGAAATCAGTGCTATATACATACATAAAAATGATATGGTAGGACATTAGAGTATGACTATGGTAGAATTAGATTGTGAGCTCCTCTGAGGACAGTCAGTGACATGACTATGTACTCTGTACAGTGCTGCAGAAGATGTCAGTGCTATATAAATACATAATAATAATATGGTAGGACATTAGACTATGACTATGGTAGGATTAGATTGTGAGCTCCTCTGAGGACAGTCAGTGACATGACTATGTACTCTGTAATGTGCTGCAGGAGATGTCAGTGCTATATAAATACATAATAATAATATGGTAGGACATTAGACTATGACTATGGTAGGATTAGAGTGTGAGCTCCTCTGAGGGCAGTCAGTGACATGACTATGTACTCTGTAATGTGCTGCAGGAGATGTCAGTGCTATATAAATACATAATAATAATATGGTAGGACATTAGACTATGACTATGGTAGGATTAGATTGTGAGCTCCTCTGCGGACAGTCAGTGACATGACTATGTACTCTGTAATGTGCTGCAGAAGATGCCAGTGCTATATAAATACATAATAATAATATGGTAGGACATTACACTATGACTATGGTAGGATTAGAGTGTGAGCTCCTCTGAGGACAGTCAGTGACATGACTATGCACTCTGTAATGTGCTGCAGGAGATGTCAGTGCTATATAAATACATAATAATAATATGGTAGGACATTAGACTATGACTATGGTAGGATTAGAGTGTGAGCTCCTCTGAGGGCAGTCAGTGACATGACTATGTACTCTGTAATGTGCTGCAGGAGATGTCAGTGCTATATAAATACATAATAATAATATGGTAGGACATTAGACTATGACTATGGTAGGATTAGATTGTGAGCTCCTCTGCGGACAGTCAGTGACATGACTATGTACTCTGTAATGTGCTGCAGAAGATGCCAGTGCTATATAAATACATAATAATAATATGGTAGGACATTACACTATGACTATGGTAGGATTAGAGTGTGAGCTCCTCTGAGGACAGTCAGTGACATGACTATGCACTCTGTAATGTGCTGCAGGAGATGTCAGTGCTATATAAATCTATATATATAAAATCGGATGTACAGTATGTGTGTATGTGTATGTGTGTGTGTATGTATGTATGTATGTGCTGCGATCACGCAAAAACGGCTTGACCGATTTGAACGAAACTTGGTACACAGATCCCTTACTACCTGGGATGATATGTTCTGGGGGTCTCGGGTCCCCCCTGCACATGTGGGCGGAGCTACAAACAGCTAATCAGATTTCACCCATTCAAGTCAATGAAAAAAATGTAAAAGGCTGGCATTCTCACAGTAATCAAGCCAGAGTCCCCACATTTGGCGCATTTGGTCACTTGGTGACTGAGGTTACAAATCCAGGAAAAGTGGGCGGAGCATTAAACAGCCAATGAAATTTCAGCCGTTCATTTTCAATGGAAAAAATGAAAACTGCAGCCATTCTTACACTGTTGATCGCAGGGTTTTTAAACTTGGCACACTTGGTCACTGGGTAAATGAGATTAATATTCAGGAAAGTGGGTGGAGCCTACAACAGCCAATCAAAATGTACCTACTGATTTTCAAGGGAAAAATTTACACTGCTGCCATTCTTACACTGTTAATAGCAGATGCCTCAAACCTGCTGCAGTCAGTCATTGGGTGACTGGGGTCCAAAATTCACTAAAGGGGCGGGGCCACAAACAGCCAATCAGATTTCCTTGGTGGATAAACTGCTTCTATTCACACATTTTTGATGCCAGGAACCTGAAAGCTCACAAACTTGGTCATTGAGTGACTGTGTGTCAAGGTTACAAAAAGTGGGCGGGGCCGAAAACAACATTTACGGGTAAAATATAAACTGCAGCCATTCTTATACGGTTAATGGCAGGGTTCTCAAACTTTGCCCAGTTGGTCACTGGGTGACTGGGATTAATAATGAGGAAAATGGGTGGAGCCTACAACAGCCAATCAAAATTCACCTGTTGATTTTTATGGGGAATATTTAAATTACTGCCATTCTTACACTGTTAATAGCAGATGCCTCAAACCTGGTACAGTTGGTCACTGCGTAACTGGGGGTTAAATTCCTTTTAAAGGGGCAGAGCCACAAACAATCAGATTTGTTTAATTTCAATGGGAAGATACAAACTGTTGATGCCAAGGACCCCAAAGCTCAAAAACTTGGTCATTGAGTCATTGACTATGTCAAGGTTAGAAAAAGTGGGCGGCGCCAACAACTACATTTTTTTTACACGGGAAAATCTAAACTGCAACCATTCTTACACTGTTAATGGCAGGGTTCCCAAACTTGACACAATTAGGCACTGGGTGACTGGGATTAATATTCATAAATGTGGGTGGAGCCTACAACAGCCAATCAAAATTCACCTATTGATTGATTTTCAAGGGGAATATTTACATTGCTACTATTATTACAATGTTAATGGCAGAGGCATCAAAACTGATATCATTGGGTGACTGGGGTCTAAATTTACTAAAGGGGGTGGAGCCACAAGCAGTGTCTTCTTACACTGTTAACAGCAGAGGCCTCAAACCTGCCACAGTGGGTCATTATGTGACTGGGGTTCAAATTCACTAAAGGGGCGGAGCCACAAACAGCCAATCAGATTTATTTGATGGATAAACTGATACCATTCACTCATTTTTGATGCCAGGAACCTGAAAGTTCACAAACTTGGTCATTGAGTGGCTGTGTGTCAAGGTTACAAAAAGTGGGTGGAGCCAAAAACAGATTTCACTGGGAAAATGTAAACTGCAGCCCTTCTTCACAGTTAATGGCAGGGATCTCAGACTCAGCATAGTTGGTTACTGGGTGACTGAAATTCATATTCAGAAAAGTTGACATTCTTGCATTGTTAATGGCACAAGCCTCAAACCTGATACAGTCAATCACTGGGTGACTGGGGTCCAAATTCACTAAATGGAGCGGAGCCACAAACAGCCAATTAGATTTGTTAGATTGATTTTAGGCATTCTGTTATTGGCAGGGTTCTCAAACTTGACACAGTTGGTCACTGGATGACTGGGATTAATATTCCGGAAAGTGGGTGGAGCCTACAACTGCCAATCAAAATTCACGTATTGATTTTCAAGGGGAATATTGAAACTGCTGCCATTCTTACACTGTTAATGGCACAAGCCTCAAACCTTCTACAGTGGGTCATTATGTGACTGGGGTTAAAATTCATTAAGGGGTGGAGCCACAAACAGCCAATTAGATTTCTTTGCTGGATAAACTGCTTCCATTCACACAATTTTCATGCCAGGAACCCGAAAGCTCTCAAACTTGGTCATTGAGTGACTGTGTGTCAAGGTCACAAAAACTGGGTCAAATACAAATTTCACTGGGAAAATGTAAACTGCAGCCCTTCTTCACTGTTAATGGCAGGGATCTCAAACTTTGCATAGTTTGTTACTGGGTAACTGGGATTAATATTCAGAAGAGTGGGTGGAGCTGAAAAAGCCAATCAAAAATCACCTGTTGATTTTCAAGGTGAAAATTTAAATTGCTGCCATTCTTGCACTGTTAATGGCACAAGCCTCAAACGTGGTACAGTTGGTCATAGAGTCACTGGGGTTCAAATTCAGAAAAGGGGGCGGAGCCACAAACTGGGAAAATACAAATTACTGAAGCCAAGGACCCCAAAGCTCACAAACTTGGTCATTGAGTTACTTTGTGTCCAGGTTACAAAAAGTGGGCGGAGCCAAAAACAAATTTCACTGGGAAAATGTAAACTGCAGCCCTTCTTACACTGTTAATAGCAGGGTTCTCAAACTTTGCCCAGATGGTCACTGAGTGACTGAAATTAATATTCAGGGAAGCGGGTGGAGCCTATAATAGCCAATCAAAATTTACCTTTTGATTTTCAAGGGGAATATTTAAATTGCTGCCCTTTTTACACTGTTAATAGCAGATGCCTCAAACTTGGTACAGTTGGTCATTGGGTGACTGGAGTTCAAATGCTGGAGGGGGGAGAAGCCACAAACAGCCTATCTGATTTAATTTCTATGGGAATATACAAATTATTGATGCCAAAGATACCCAAAGCTCACAAACTTGGTAATTGAGTGTGTGTGTTAGGGTTAGAAAGTGGGCGGAGCCAACAACAGCCAAATAAATACCGGGTCATCAGCTAGTACATAATAATAATATGGTAGGACATTAGACTATGACTATGGTAGGATTAGATTGTGAGCTCCTCTGAGGACAGTCAGTGACATGATTATGTACTCTGTAATGTGCTGCAGAAGATGTCAGTGCTATATAAATACATAATAATAATATGGTAGGACATTACACTATGGCAATGGTGGGATTAGATTGTGAGCTCCTCTGAGGACAGTCAGTGACATGACTATGTACTCTGTAATGTGCTGCAGGAGATGTCAGTGCTATATAAATACATAATAATAATATGGTAGGACATTAGACTATGACTATGGTAGGATTAGAGTGTGAGCTCCTCTGAGGACAGTCAGTGACATGACTATGTACTCTGTTAAGTGCTGCAGAAGATGTCAGCACTATATAAATACATAATAATAATAATAATAATAATAATAATAATATGGTAAGACATTAGACTATGGCTGCGGTCAGATGAGGAGGGGGGTGGGGTGCTATGGACCAGGTATTCGCAGGCCTGGGATAACCATGATTGATCTTTGCTGACAATGCTTGCTGGGATCAGCTCAGGAATGACCCCCGTAATTCCCACACATCCTCCCCTCAGACCCCATAAAGCCTGTTCCGGATGTCACACAGCGGGTCCATCTGCTGAGCAGATTATGGCGAGCGTTCCACACAGGCCGGCGCACGACTCGGAGGGCCTCATTAAATCTTCTCAGCCCCTCGAGCCGCTCGCTGGTGATCCTAATGAAGAGTTCCCTCCATTCTCCCGCCGGACTTTCATGTACTGCGGCTGTCACTTGACATGTCTCTCTGCCCTGTGCCCCCTTCCCCGGCTGTCACTTAAGAGGTCTCTCTGCCCCGCCCCCCCCCCCCCCCCCCCCCCCCCCCCCCCGGCTGGAGGCTCCATTCAATTTTCACAAGCGTGTAATTTGCCCGGACACTTCCTCCCTGCTTTGTTCCTGTGACATTGTAAAAGGCGGCGGCGGTCCGCTCGGCTTTTGTATCGGGCTAATGAATGCCGCCTCCCCCCTTTATGGAGAAGATTAGGTGGCCTCAGATTCCTGACCCAAAATTAGTCACCCCGCTGCCCAGCAGAAAAAGGGGCTTTTGTGACATAAAAGAGAAAGAGAGAAAGAACCCCTCCTCAGCCGGCTCCCAACACACAAGCAGGGCGAGGAGAGAAATCCCGAGATAATAGAAAACACGACTATAAAAGACGATGTTCATGAAAAAGAGCTAAAAAGAGCCTCTGTATAGTCGGCCCACACTCTGGTGTCTTCTCCCCATTCCTCTGATCTGCTGATATTCCCAAAGCTTCAACACAGCTTTAGGGCTCGAACCCACTAGAGCGATTTTGTGAGCGTTTAGGCAGCAATTCAAACCGCTAGCGATTTCCCTAAACGCTCAGCTAATGTTAATGGATGCGTCAAATTCCACTGGAGCGATTGCAATGACCAAAATACTCGCAAATGCCGGACATGCAGCATTTTTAGCATTTAGCGTTTCTGCAATGTATATTAAAAGCTAGCATAATCGCTTGTAAAAACCTACACAGAGCGATTTTGCTAGCGTTTTTACATTACTGCACACTTTAAAAAAATGTAAATTAATTGAAAGGACCAATCAGAATTAAAAACGCTAATCGCTCATAAAATCGCTTACAAACCGCTCGTTAAAAATGATAGCAATTGCGATTAGCGATAGCGTTTTGTAGTGGGTTCCAGGATTTACAAAAAGTCAATTCACCCAAAATAGCTAGTGGTGTCCTATGTGGAATGTGGGTGAGTCAAATCTCCCAGACATCTGTGTATTTCTGATATATAGATAGTGTCTCACTGTTACTACACAGCCGGGAGTTCTGACTGTACCTTCACTAGAGACCAGTGACATCACTGATAATACAGCCTATCCATTCACTAGAGACCAGTGACATCACTGATAATACAGCCTATCCATTCACTAGAGGCCAGTGACATCACTGAGAGTGCAGCCTATCTATTCACTAGAGACCGGTGACATCACTGAGAATGCAGCTTATCCCTTCACTAGAGACCAGTGACATCACTGATAATGCAGCCTATCCATTCACTAGAGAGCAGTGACATCACTGAGAATGCAGCATATCCATTCACTAGAGGCCAGTGACATCACTGAGAATGCAGCCTATCCCTTCACTAGAGACCAGTGACATCACTGATAATACAGCCTATCCATTCACTAGAGACCAGTGACATCACTGATAATACAGCCTATCCATTCACTAGAGGCCAGTGACATCACTGAGAATGCAGCCTATCCATTCACTAGAGACCGGTGACATCACTGAGAATGTAGCCTATTCATTCACTAGAGGCCAGTGACATCACTGAGAATGTAGCCTATCCATTCACTAGAGACCAGTGACATCACTGAGAATGCAGCCTATCCAATCACTAGAGACTAGTGACATAACTGAGAATGCAGCCTATCCAATCACTAGAGACCAGTGACATCACTGAGAATGCAGCCTATCCATTCACTAGAGACCAGTGGCATCACTGAGAATGCAGCCTATCCATTCACTAGAGACCAGTGACATCACTGAGAATGCAGCCTATCCATTCACTAGAGACCAGTGACATCACTGAGAATGCAGCCTATCCATTCACTAGAGAGCAGTGACATCACTGGGAATGCAGCCTATCCATTCACTAGAGACCAGTGACATCACTGAGAATGCAGCCTATCCATTCACTAGAGACCAGTGACATCACTAAGAATGTAGCCTATCCATTCACTAGAGACCAGTGACATCACTGAGAATGCAGCCTATCCAATCACTAGAGACCAGTTACATCACTGAGAATGCAGCCTATCCAATCACTAGAGGTCAGTGACATCACTGAGAATGCAGCCTATCCAATCACTAGAGGCCAGTGACATCAATGAGAATGCAGCCTATCCAATTCAAGACTGAAGATATCATGTATATGCAGCCTACCCGTTCAGTAGAAACTAGTGTGAGGTCACATTGAATTGTATTTGCATGTTGTCAATGATTCAATTCTGTCACCTGCTCTTTCACAAACTGTAGCAATGTAACTATGAACAGGTCCTCTTACCGTGTACAGATCCAATGTGGCTGGTCACAGCGAATCGGAGAACCTTCTCATCCTTGTTGTACACGGCGAAGACGCGATCGACGGAGAGTTTCTGTGCGTTGGGCGCGTACCTCTGTGCGTGGCCACACTCCTGGTAGGTGATGTTCTGCTTCAGCCGATAGGACAGTTTCTGCACTTCATTGTTCTGTGAGGTCACGGTGTACTCTCTGTATGCTGTAGATGTCACCACTGCAAAACCATCAGAGAGAGTTTAAATAACACTGAGGAGGGATCAGTCACTCACAAAGGCAGCATGCTTTACTATCCCACTTTAGGAACTCACAAAATCCTTCTCAGGCATTGCTACAGAGCTTCTTGCTGCAGGCCATGGCTGCAGTGGAGTGATGGTCAATGTGATGCTAATTATTACAAGTTGATGCAAACTGTGTGCAGCTTGGAATCGCACAGGCAGCCAGCTAATCCACACTGCATAAATTTACATTTGTAGCAACTCAGAATCATTAGGATCCTATTGACTGTCCGTAGTTGCAGCGACTGCCAACAAATAGCTAGCCATGCCACTTACTTAAAGCGGAACTGTCGCGAAAATCTTACAATTTAAAACACTTACAAATAAGAAGTACATTTCTCCCAGAGTAAAATGAGCCATAAATGACTTTTCTCCTATGTTGCTGTCACTTACAGTAGGTAGTAGAAATCTGAGAACCGACAGGTTTTGGACTAGCACATCCTCTCATAGGGGGGTTCTCAGGGTTTTCTTTATTTTTAAAAGCACTTAGTGAATGGCAGTTGCTCCGTCCAACTGCCAAAATAGTGAATGGTGATCGTGGAGGCTGGCCAGCATCTTTGTATTAATTATTTTCAGGGAATGTCTTTTTAAAGAATAAAGGCCATGCTGAGAATCCCCCATGAAGAGATGGACTAGCCCAAAACCTGTCGGTTCTGTCAGATTTCTACTACCTACTGTAAGTGACAGCAACATAGGAGAAAAGTCATTTATGGCTCATTTTACTCAGAAAGAAACATATTTCTCATTTGTATGTGTTTTACATTTTAAAGAGACACTGAAGCAAAAAAAAAAAAATATGATATAGTGAATTGGTTGTGTACTATGAATAATTACTAGAAGATTAGCAGCAAAGAAAATATTCTCATATTTTTATTTTCAGGTATATGATGTTTTTTCTAACATTGCATCATTCTCTAATATGTGCAGATTACACAACACTCAGCATTCAATGTGCAGATTACACAATACTCAGCATTCAAAATGTTTCTTTCAGAGCAGTCTGTGAACTAATGACCTCTCCTCTGGCAGAGAAAAAGTAAACAGTTGAGATAATAAAAGTCAGAACACAGCCCTCTCCACGGTCAAATGAATGGCTTTTTTGCATAGAGATAACAACTGGAATTTCTTAACTCTTCCTGTACTGGAAACAATAAGACTGATGTATCTGATCTTAATGGTTTATTTCTTAGCTGTACTACACATACAAATCATAATATCATCATTTTTTTTCGCTTCAGTGTCTCTTTAAGAGTTTCGCAGCAGTTCCTCTTGAACATGTCAGGGAAAGTGACCCTAAAACATCCTCCAGAAGCTCGGCACTGGGATATCTGATCTTCCCTCCCCCTTACCAGGCCTCTCATTGGTCCATTTGTTTAGAGACCAGTGACATCACCGAGAAGGCATATAGTATAACATAATTCTGCCGCTAGCAGATGATACCAAATCTTATCTGTAGCATATTCTAAATGAAAACAGAATCATGTTATTAAGTGTTAAGCAGATTTTAGGGGATCTGATTTTTTTAAGATCTGATATTTAATTAATCATTTATCTATTAATTTATGTTTTTATGCATTTTTACCTACTGTGGTTATATATTGGTACTGAGGAGCTCTTCTCGCTATTTTAGGCACTTTTATTGGCCTGAGGAAGCGGGCTCAGACCTGCGAAACGCGTTGCCTGTGCTAAATAAAAATCTTTTGTAAAATTACAAAGATTTTGCCCTTTTCTTCAAGAGGGCGACCACATCCGGGTCCCGGCTAGGACCACCCCGAGTGGAGTCGGGTTAGTTGTCTCCACCTGCTACCTTTGGTCGGTTGCCCCTTGCAACCCCCCTTTGTGAGTAGTATTTTTTCTTATTCACCCATTTCACCTACGTTTGACGTATTACACTATTGGGCTCCCGTTTTTGTTTCCAGTGCCTTTTTCCTACAGGGTGCCAAGACACCCTGCCACACTCCATGATCATGTAAATGCTGCAGTGACAGAGATCCGGTGGGTAGTAGTTATAAAATGACCCTTTTTTTAACCAATTGTGCTTGGTGGGTTTGGCTAATCTACTTCCCCCCTTATTAAGGAGGTGACCAGATGGCACTATAAGCCCCCATTCTATTACCACCCCCTAGTGGGGGAAACGGGTGTAGAAAGAAACCTTGTACTCAGAACAGGGAGGAGCGAGAAAGAAGGGCTGGAGGCTGCACTGTTCCGCCGGCATCAAGCTGTATAGCAGTTGTATGCTTATTAAAGAGACTCTCATCTCTCAAAAAAAAAACAGTTTTTACTCCAGATTGCTGTTAAGTATGTGCCACTTAAAATGCTGTATACCCGCGGCTGAATACTCACTATAATCCCCCGGGAGAAATTTGTGCGGTGCTTCCGTGCAGAGGCAGAGCTTTGGGCTGTTGTTCTGCCTCTAATCACGTCTATCTGCGCTGATCGCTGCGCTCCGCCCCCTCAGTCTTCTATCACTGAGAGGGGCGGGGAAGAGGCGGCGGTCAGCGCAGATGGAGGCAGAGCAACAGCCCAAAGCTCTGCCTCCTTTTGGCAGCAAAATCCGCAACCAAGAAAGTCGTGGATCTTTGCCCAGGGATTTCGGTGGGGTTATAGTGACTATTCAGCCGCGGGCGTTTTAGGTGGCACAATAATACTTAACAGCAATCTAAAATAAAAAGTGTGGGTTTTTGAGACCTCAGAGTCTCCTTAAAGAGGACCTGTAGTGAAAATAACACAATGAATAACATTGCTTATTTTTTGCAATATTCGCTAACAGATTATTTAGTGGGATTTTTCCATTGTAAAAGCTTTCCTCTCCCTGATTTACATTCTGAAATTTATCACTGTTGGTGACATCTTAAGTTCTGCCAGGTGATCTGTACGGAATGTTCCGTACTGAGAGTTCGATGTACAGAGGGAGATACTGGTTGCTTGGCAGTTGGACACAGCTGCTTCCCACAATGCAACGAGGTTCACAGACAGGAAACTGTCAGAACCATGGTCATGACATCACATTGTGGGAGGGATTTCACCACAATATCAGCCATACAGAGCCCCCTACTGGAGAAAAGGATAAGATTTCTCCTGGGAAAGGGAGTATCAGCTACTGATTGGGATGGAGTTCAATCCTGGGTTAAAGTTCCTGTTTAAAGAGACACTGAAGCGAAAAACAAAATTATGATATAATGAATTGGATGTGTAGTACGGATAATTACCAGAACATTAGTAGCAAAGAAAATATACTCATATTTTTATTTTCAGTTATATAGTGTTTTTTATAACATTGCATCATTCTCTCATATTTGCAGTTTACACACTACTCAGCATTGTAAATGATTTTACAGAGCAGGCCAGCGACCTTTTGAACTGCAGAAAAACAAACAATACAGTGACTGACACTGGAGATAACACGCTTCAGAAGACAGAGCTCTCTGTGACTTTGAAAGTCGTGGAGCTCAATGGCTTTTTTGCATAGATAACAACTGGAGTTTCTTAACTCTTCCTGTGCTGGAGACAATATTTGACTCATATCTCTTCTGCTAATGTTTTATTCCTTAGCTGTACTACACATACAAATCATTATATCATATTTTTTTTTTTCTTCAGTGTCTCTTTAACTAAACAATGCAAAGTGTACCAAGGGATAGGGAATCGTTCATGCAGGTAACTGTTCTGTTCATTTAAAGAGAAACTCCGACCACAAATTGAACTTTATCCCAATCAGTAGCTGATACCCCCTTTTAGAGCCCGTTTCCACTAGCGCGAATTCGCATGCAGACAACGCATGCGGATTCGCATAGGCAATACAAGTGGATGGGACTGTTTCCACTTGTCAGTTTTCATTTGCGTTTTTATGTGCAGGATTTTTCTGCACGGTAGACCCTGCAGAATTTGCCTGCGTGTGGAATGCAGGCGAATCGCAGTCAATGTATTTAATAGGGAAATCGCATGCGTTTTTTGCATGCGTTTTTTCCCGCGATTTCGCGTGCCATTTCGCATTGAAAGTAATGTAAGTTGACACAGGCAGTGACATGGTTAAAATCGCATATACCCTGCCTATGCGAAATCGCGGCAAAAAACGCATGCGGAATCGCATCCGCATGCGATTTTGTCAGCGGTGATATGCGGCGATTCCGCACCGCACTAGTGGAAACGGGCCCTGACATGAGAAATCTATTCCTTTTCACAAACAGACCATCAGGGGGTGCTGTATGGCTGATATTGTGGTGAAACCCCTCCCACAAGAAACCCCTCCCACAAGAAAAGTACGTACTGTTTTTGGCAGTTTCCTGTCTGTGAACCGTGTTGCATTGTGGAAAATAGCTGTTTACAGCTGTTTCCAACTGCCAAAAACCATGCAGCAGCTACATCACCTGCCAACACTAAAATGTTCACTGGAGTTCCTCTTTAAAGAAAACCTGAACTGAAAATTAAAAGTCAAAATAAGTATACACAAGTCATACTTACCTTCCATGTAGTCTATTCCTCAGTGTCTTTCTCCTGTCCCGCGTCCTGTTTGTTAACTGTGATCAAGGGAATTTTCCGTCCTCCATTTTGAAAATGGCCATTACCCATAACAGCGTCCTGGTCAGCACACAGTTAAACTGTAACATCGCCCACTTGAGCCATAGGGAAACATGGATGTTACCTGGTACATCAGTTTTTCTCTCAGCTATAACTGACAGCAACTGATATTTTACCTACAGCAACTGATATATTTCAGATCTGACAAAATATTGTCAGAACTGGAAGGGATATTTGTCAGAAGAAAATGGTGAGCTTCTGAGAGGAACTGATGGCAAGGTAACTATGCAATGTTCATTTGAAGTTACCTCATGTGTTTATTTTAAATATTTTTACTCAGTACAGGTTCTCTTTAAATGTTGCTGACTGGCGCTTCCAATGTGCGGGGAGCTAAGGGGTCCCGGGGTATCACAGCGGCTCTGGGGCCCGGGGATCTCATGGGGTAACGACATTCCCTGTGCTGTTCTAAGCTGAAGGATCCACTCTTGTGGCAGATCTCTTACCTGATCCGGAATACTGGTAGATCTCGTAGTATGGAGCGATGTGGACGCTTGAGGACTCTGGAATGTACGGGATTTTGCCCCTGATGGTGGTCCGCAGGTGGATGTAGTTATCGGAGTCAAAGCCGTCCGCGGTTTGCGTGATGTGAAGAACCTCGTCTCCCGGGGAGAACACCGCCTCGATGTTGTGAACAAACTTTGCACCTGGTGAACGACAACAATAGGCATGGCTGAAACTAAACATCAGGCAAAACGCAGTGCTAAAAACATGAAACAACAGTGTGCATTATAAAAAGGTAATTCAACCTCTTAGAAAAAACATTAACAAGTTTCTCCTTCACACAAAACAGAACTACTGGTTGATAACGAACACTAGAAATCCAGCGCAGGAGATTTGGGTGCAGCCGGCGCCACCATAGACCGTAATAGGAATTACAGCTACAGTGAATAATTTTGGCGCCGTCAGAAAACTGTGCTGAAGTTACTTTTAAAGCTCTGTAATTCCCTACCAACCACGTCAACCTGGAGGGGGAATAGTAATTAACGCTGTGGGGATTTGTGCAGGAGCAGGGTGAGCCGTATACCGGCTGTATCCTGTGCCCAACTCTTCTGGAGGCTTTTTCATAGGCATGCATTTATAGTACCGCTATAGCTCATTCATTTTACAGTCATTTAATTCAACTTGTGCTGTTTCAGCCTGCTTTAGCCTTCATCAGTGGAAGAGATGGCATGGCTCTGTGGGTGGGGCTTATGACAGTGCTCTCAGAGACTGTTAGGCACAGAGTATTCTGTACATACAGGAGCAGACATGCCTGCACTTAGAACAGGGCAGAAGTCAGTAATACAAACATGTCGATATAGCAATACAGAAAACCATTTAAAGTACACTTGAACTGAGAAGAATATGGAAGCTGACATGTATTTCCTGGTAAACAGAGCCGGATCAGTCGGAAGGCAAACCTAGGCAGTTGCCGAAAGCCTGGAGATAGTCTACTTTTAGCCATAACCCCTCAACAAGCATGCAGATCAGGTGTTCTGACTGAAGTCAGACTGGATTAGCTGCATGCTTGTTTCAGGCGTGTGATTCAGCCACTACTGCAGCCAAAGAGATCAGCAGGACTGCCAGGCAACTGGGATTGTTTAACAGGAAATAAATATGGCCTCTTGGTTCAGGTGTGCTCTAAAGCACATTGAAGCACAAGAATATCTTATGTCTGGCCACACTGACAGCTGTAGCGCCCATCTCTGTGTGTGGACAAGGTAAACTCACCAGTAACGCTGAATCCATTCTGATGTCCCGGTTTTTCGAGTGCAAAAAGCCAGCCGAACAATCCGCCAATGGCGGTCAGCGGCGTCAGCGACCAGGAGGCGGGCTCAGGGACCTGGCTGATGGCGGTGTAAGCTCTTCCATCATTCACCACGATATAGGCGTGCAGATCGATGCCATCGAAGCTGACCGGTGTTTGTCCCACCAGGAGATTCCCGCTCACTTTGCCGTTCACACGGTGCGGCGCTCCTGAGATGGTGAGAGAAGACATTTCTGTTCAGACTACGGAAAGATACAACGTCAGCTACACAGAATGGCGGAATTAAAAGGGAAGGCATTGATATGGAAAGACGAGTACATTTTAAAAAGGCGCTCATTAAATAGGGCGAAGGGCAATGTCGAAATACCGGTAAGTTTACCAACATTCTAGTATTCCCGAGTCCCTATAAAAGCAGCTCCAGGGAGACAAGCAGCTGTATCTCTCCTCCAGCTCCAGCTCTCTGCTCCCCCCGCCTGCAGCAGCGTTCCCTCCGGACCTGCGGGGGGCGCCGCTGTTTACATAGTGGCGTCAAAATTACAACCCGTGTACTGCTGATTAGATGGTGGCAAAGATTGGACTTACATTTTACTAGACAGTAAAATAATAATAATACAAAAGTGCTGTCTGTATCACATCTTTCATCCATTTTCCCTGCTCTGGGATACTCCAGCAAATACTGAATGAAATTTCGCACGATTCCTTCAAATAGCACATGTGGGAGGGGAAAACAGGAGGGAAAGAGGCTTCAGCCAATCAGGCTGCATTAGTTAAGTCTGAGGGGAAGTAGAGAAGAAAAAAAAGACAACCCAGCATGCCCTGCAACTTCTCTTTTGTGTACCAAATTTTCTGTGTAAGAAATAAGAGTCATGTAAACTGGGGAATGATTATTTATCAACAAGAAAAGTAACAGTGATTTTACCTTTTGGATCACCTGGTTAGCATCCTTGTTACTTGTTTACCAGATAAAAATAAGGAAATGATTTTTGATTTTATGTCTGACAGTTACTCTTTAATCATAGGAAGGCCCTGAAATTTCCATGGGCAATTTTGTTGGATTGTCTGCGCTCCTTTCTAAGCAATAGTCGCCCTCCGAGGAGACTGTGTGTTTGTTTTCTCTTGTCTGGTTTTACATACCTTGGACTGCAAAGCTTACATACTATCCAGTTGTTTTTTTATGGGTTTGGGATTTTTAGTAGTGTTTTTCCCAGACTGTGAGGTAAACAAGAGGGGAGGCAAAGCAAACACCAAGAAGACATAAAACACAGTAAACAAACAAAAAAGGATAAAAAAAATACAGAGAGGAACAAGAAAGACAATGGGAACCAGATATAGCCAGACCAAGCAACACAATGAGCAGCAGAAACACAGGGCAGGCTTGCCAGAGAAGTCACACACACAGTCACTTACCTTTCGGGAGACAGTGCACTCCGTTGCCGTAGTAGTTGTCCTGGCAGTGGCAGCAGAATCCCGTGGCGTAGTCGGAGCAGAAGGCGTATGGAGAGCAATAACCAGGTCTCCTCTCACATGTCTCCCTGCTCACCGGATTAAATGTGAGCACTAAATAGAGGAAGCAAAAACAAAACAGCAGCAAAACTTATTAGGACCTTTATGTGTCAGACCAATTTATTAATGTTGAGGAGGCAACCAGAGAGGGCCTTAGCATGGACAAGGTCTCCTCCTGCCTATCTGCCATCTCCTCCTGGATGTCCGCTAGGTTCCTGAAACTAAATCTAGACAAAACAGAATTTATAATCTTCCCACCCCGACCATCCATGACCCTCCCAGATGTGCAGGTCACTGTTAACCACACTACCATTCGCCCTACCTCTCAAGCCCGCTGTCTGGGTGTCACCCTGGACTCCACACTCTCCTTCACTCCCTACATCCAAAACCTCACTAAGTCCTGCAACTTCCATCTTCGGAACATCTGTAAGATTCGCCCTTTCCTGACCTCTGCCACCACCAAACTCCTCATCCATGCCCTCATAATTTCCCGCCTTGACTACTGCAATGCCCTGCTGTCTGGTCTCCCTATGACCCAAATAGCCCCACTGCAGTCCATCATGATTGCGGCAGCCAGAATTATCCACTCCTCCCATTGCTTCTCCACAGCGGCTCCCCTCTGTGAATCCCTCCACTGGCTTCCTGTCCAGAATCAGATTCAAGATACTGTGTCTGACCTACAAATCTGTCCACAAAACCTGTCCAACCTACATTTCCGATCTTACTCAGAGGTACACACCTAGCCGCTCACTCCGCTCCTCCAATGAACTGCACCTGACCATCCCCCGCATCACCCAGTCCCATGCACGCCTCCAGGACTTCTCAAGAGCTGCTCCAACACTATGGAACTCCCTACCTCCACCCATTAGGGCAGCCCCCTCCTTCAACATCTTCAAGAAGGCCCTCAAAACTCACCTTTTCACTCTGGCCTACTACCCCTCACAAGTGCTCTAAACCCGCAGCTTAACTCTGGTCCCCTACCTCGTGTCCCTACCTCTCCCTCTAGATTGTAAGCCTTTGGGCAGGGTCCTCCTCCTTGTGTCTCCTACCTGATCATGCACCTCCATTACTGTGCACCCATGCTATGCATCTGAGTGAACCTAACTTGCCTAATCTCCATGCTCCATCCAGTGACTGACTAAGCATTACCTGGTACTCATACTATGGTGTGTGATCTGGTTTTCTTGTATCCTGTATTGTCATATTGCTGTATGTCACCCGTAAATATTGCCTGTAACCTAAACTAATGTCCAGCACTGCGTAATATACTGGCACTTTATAAATACAATAATTAAATAATAAATGGTGCCCTGAGCAACCAGAAAGGGCCTCAGCATGGTGCCTTGAGCAAATAGCATAGGCATGAGCATAGTGCCCTCAGCAAACAGCATGGGCCTTAGCATGGTGCCCTGAGCAACCAGACAGGGCCTTAGCATGGTGCCCTGAGCAAATAGCATGGTGCCCTGAGCAACCAGACAGGGCCTTAGCATGGTGCCCTGAGCAAACAGCATGGACCTGAGCATGGTGCCCTGAGCAAACAGCATGGGGTTTGATACACAAGGTTATGCTGGTGCACATGGATCTACACATTACTTTATCACAGTTTATGTGTTTAATGTCTTCCAGCTCAAAACGTAAGGTCCATGCAATACATAAAGTATAAAGTAATGGACGAGCAGGCAGAGAACAGGTGGAGCGTTTGTATCTGCTCCTGTACTATCTGCTCACTCAGTCCTTACTTTATGTGGTATATAGTTAAGGGGTATTAAAGAGGAACTTTTCTGAATATAATTTAAAGTAGACCCGAACTCTTCCACAGCACACAATAAACAGTCTTTATTCCACATATAGTTGCTGAAGAAATCCACTGCACTGTGCTCTGTGTTCGTTTAGCCATATCAAAGTATCTAATTAGTTCATAACAGCAGCTGTGAATAAACCATGGTGTTCCAGAGGAAAAACACAAGGTCAGCCCAGAGCCCATCCTTTATACTCAATGACTGTGAAATCAGCAGAACGGATAAATATACCTACCTTGGTATGGAAATCAACCAATCAGGAAGCCTTAAGTCAGCCATGGAGGCCCTAAAAGCCAAAGCATGCCGAACGTTCTATGCCATCAGGAAAGAACTGTACCACCTCAAACCACCAGTAAAGGTCTGGCTGAAAGTATTTGACAGTGTCATCACCCCAATCCTACTGTATGGAAGTGAAATATGGGGCCCCACCACCTACCCAGACCAATCAAAATGGGAATCCAGCCCAACAGAAATATTCCACCTTGAGTTCTGCAAACACCCTCTCCATGTCCATCGGAGTACCTCAAACAATGCCTGCCGAGCTGAGCTGGGGAGATTCCCATTACTGCTTGAGATACAGAAGAGAGTGTTGTCCTTCTGGGCCCACCTACAGAGCAGCAGCCCTGACTCACCCCACTACAAAGCCATGCTGCACAATGAAGACCAAGAAAAGCCGTGTGCACTGAAAGTCATGGTCAGCTCTATACTCCCTCCAACCCCCGACCCACAGGTCATAACAAAAGTCCAGATAAAACACACCACAGCTAAGAGCAAAGAAGACTATGTGGAAAAATGGAGGAGTGAAATAAAACAGGCACAAAAGCTAACCATATACCAGTCTTTACAAAGAGAATATAAAATGGCCCCATACCTGGAAAAGCTGCAAAACTCTCAAGAGAGGAAAATTCTGAGTGTCTACAGACTGAGTGCTCACAACCTCGAAATAGAGTCTGGGAGACACAGACAGACGTACAAACCCAGGGAGGAGAGACTATGCCAACACTGTGAGCAGAAGACCCTTGAGGATGAAAGCCACTTCCTGCTGTACTGCCCCAAATATACTGCTGCCAGGGACACCTTCTTTAAGAAATTGTTGGAACTATTCCCAGACTTTCTCACATTAGAAGAGGAGAGAAAAACATATATCCTACTGGGAGAAGAGGAATCCACAGTGACAATCGCTGCACACTACATCACAGCATGCCACAGAGTGAGAGGAGCATAACGGAACTGTAAACCTAAAAAATGTCCACAGACTGCTTAGCCATTGTCCCCCTACCCCACCCCCTGCCATGTCCCCTATTTCCCCTTGCTTTGGCAATACCTGTAATGAATCTTGGTCATGCCAATAAAGCTATCTTTGATTTGATTTGACTGCAGGAGCTTTGCCTAGGCATGCTTACGCATGCTGCCAAAACTGAGGTTCCTGTCATCGGAGGTCAGCGCTCGACAGCAAAGCATCTCCAGACTCAGCCAACACCACTAAGGATAGGAAGCTCAGAATTTGTGTACAGCCTGGGTGTACTGACTGATGGGAATTAAGATTCAGGAATTAAATCTCAGCTGTTGTGAAACATTCCTTCTCTCACTTAAGGAATATTGTAGGGATTAAACACCTCACTCCTTCAGAGGCTCTTCTAACCCTAGTTCATGCCTTCATCACATCTCGGCTGGACTACTGCAATGTTCTCTATACAGGCCTCCCAAAGACCTGCACAGCTTGAAATTAGTACAGAATGCCGCCGCAAGGCTGTTAACGAGCCAACCCACCATTGCCACATAACAACAACCCTTCGCTCACTCCGCTGGCTACCGATAAAATGGAGAATTCTGTTTAAGATCGGCTTATTGACATTCAAATCCTTGCACAATCTGGGCCCTGGATACCTGAAGGACTTGTTGCAACTGCATCACCACCCCCCACAATCTTACATAAAAAGGATGCAACACCTTGGTCACCCCCAAAGTCCACCTCAAAACCTTTGGAGACAGAGCCTTCTGTCATGCTGTCCCTACACCTTGGAACTCCCTGCCACACGCAATCAGGACATCTCCATCCCTGGAAGCATTTAAGTCCAAACTGAAAAAGCCACCTGTTTAGTCTGGCATTTATGAACTCAGCAATGCAGTGTATGTAACAGGGAGGCACTCCCCGCCGTGGCCATGTTTCCATGGTGACTAGAAATGACATGCTAATACTTCCAAGCTACATAATTTTGCTTAAAATTAGCATAAAATCTGCATCAACTTGGGATTATTACCATCGTATTGACCATCACCACTAGTAGGCAGCAGCTTAGCCATAGTGAGAAGGCATTAAGCTGCCATCCATAAGGACACTGTGATCTGCCCCATAACTCTGATGGCCATCTGACCTGAACGAGGGGTCAAAAGTCAGCGAGAACAACAAAAAAACATCCCGTTGAAATCGTATTATCCAGTTCCATTTCATTGGTTGAGACAGGTGCAAGGAAAAAAAGGGAGTGGTGCCCAGAGTACCCAATCAGGCTTCAGAGAGACACAAGGATTCTGATTGGCTGCTCTGAGTAGCTGCTCCACTTTGGGTTTTTTTCTGCAGCAAAATAGGATCGTATTCATAAAACAGATCATTCAATAGCCTTTGTATGCAAGGTAGAACTTGTAGGGAGGGTTAAAGGATACCCGAACTGAAATGTGACATAATGAGATAGACATGTGTATGTACAGTGCCTAGCACACAAATAACTATGCTGTGTTCCTTTTTTTCTTTCTCTGCCTGAAAGAGTTAAATATCAGGTATGTAAATGGCTGACTCAGTCCTGACTCAGACAGGAAGTGACTACAGTGTGACCCTCACTGATAAGAAATCACAAGTATAAAACACTTTCCTAGCAGAAAATGGCTTCTGAGAGCAAGAAAGAGGTAAAAAAGGTGAATTTCTTATCAGTGAGGGTCACACTGTAGTCACTTCCTGTCTGAGTCAGGACTGAGTCAGCCACTTACATACCTGATATTTAACTCTTTCAGGCAGAGAAAGAAAAAAAGGAACACAGCCTAGTTATTTGTGTGCTAGGCACTGTACATACACATGTCTATCTCGTCATGTCACACGTCACTTCGGGTATCCTTTAAGGACCACTATAGAAAAATGCATACGATTTAAAATACAGGCACACACATGCATATAAGATGTTCATTTCTCCCTCAGTAAATCGCTCTATGAATTACTTTTTTCCTGTGCTGTTGTCACTTATAGTAAGAATCTGATAGATCTGACAGATTTAGGACTAGTCCATGTCCTAATGGAGGAGGGGGGGGGGTTCTCAGCATTCCCTTTATCTTTTACAAGAGCACTCTTTGTAAAGGATCTATACAAAGATATCAGCCAGACAGTCTCCATACTCGTTTTTTGTTTTTGTTTTTTGCAGTTGGATTAGGAAACGACCATTCAGTATGTGCTTTTGAAAATAAATAAAACCCAAAGAATCCCCTAAGAGGAAATGGAGAAGTCCAAAACCTATCAGATCTGTTGTATTTTCCCTACCTATTGTAAGTGACAGAAACACAGAGATATAAAAGAAAATTTATAATGAATTTTACACGGGATCAAACGTACATCTTATATGCATGAATTTTACATTTTACATTTTTTTTTGCAATAGTGGTCCTTTAAAGGATAAAAAAATACAGTTCTTTAACACTCCAAGCCTGCGGCAATAAACGCATGTTCAGGTGCAAGGCCATGTTGTATAGTGTGCGGCGTGCAAGCCCTGGCATTCGCATACAATACACAGCCTAGTTAGGGCAAGTTAAGCTTTGTTCACATCTAAAAATCGCTGACGCCAGCGTTTTGTGCGCATTTCTTTTTACCAGCACGTTGCAATTTTTTGTATAGGGCTTTTCTCAGCGCTTTTGCAGAGGGATTCGTTTTTTCACTTCTTGACGTCAGTCAGGTAGTGAACTCTCTCACCCGGAAATGAGTAAATACAATGTATTTATTTACGAAGCGCTGGGGAAATCACTATACAAAGCACTTAGCGGTTTCCCTATACCTTCCATTGAGCAAAAACGCTCAGAAAATGGTACAGGCAGCGCTTTGGTGAGCGGATCGAAATCAAACGCTCAGATGTGAACACTCTCATAGGGAATCATTGCACAGGCACTTTTAGGGCGATTTCTGAAATAACCCCGAAAGTGTGAACAAGCTCTTGCATATCCATGCTACGGTTAAGGTCCGCACATGCCCAACAGAACAATGCACTCATGCACACGGATGCATGCTAGTAACAGTGGAATCCCAGGCAAAACCAACCCGCCCCCCAACAGACACCTCCCCCTTCCCTATAGTGGCATAAGGGGCTAAAACTAACCCACCCCCAACAGACACCTCCCCCTTCCCTAAAGTGGCATAAGGGGCCAAAACCAACCCGCCCCCCAACAGACACCTCCCCCTTCCCTATAGTGGCATAAGGGGCTAAAACTAACCCACCCCCAACAGACACCTCCCCCTTCCCTATAGTGGTATAAGGGGCCAAAACTAACCCGCCCCCAAAAGACACCTCCCCCTTCCCTATAGTGGCATAAGGGGCCCTTTGTTGCTCTCCCCCCCCCCTCGAGCCAGCTGCTCCCCCAACATAACTGCATAACTGTACCCACCCCCGCAGAGTTAAAGTCTACTCCACGCACCTTCCCAGAGTTCCTAACACTATACGGAGCAGGAGGTGGGGGCTGTTTTGGAACATGAGTTGGTGCCCCTTCATGACTATCAATAGGTCACTGAGGAAGGAGAAAGCCTCGGGGTCGATGGCCGATGACTATCGGGGACCTTAGTGGAATAGTTACCATGAAGCTTTCTTCCTATAGTTCTTTATTTCTTCATTTCACGTTCAGAATTTTGCCTAAAGACTAAAGTCACACGCAAGAAATAAAGGTTTCGAGATCTGAGCCTTACCATCGGTGTCCAGTCCTCCCTCATCATCGTACCCGTGAACCTGCCCACTCCTGTATACCACATCAGGTCTCGGTGGGTCCACAAGGCTTGGAGTAACATTGTCGATATCCTGGGACACCGGCTCAGAAGGTTCCCCTTCAGCCTGAGAGTCTGGAATATACCCGAGATGCCTGGTCTCGTCAGGGTTGTACGGAGTCCAGCTGGGCTCTCCCTCAGATGGTGGCAAGGGATTGTTGGGTGTATAGTGATAAGGATTGAGGTTTCCACCGTCCGTGGTGGGTGGTTCGGTGGTTTGTCCTCCAGGATAATCTTCCTCGTCGTCGTATTGGGTGTCGTCATATTGGTTGTCTCCGTTGAACTGGGTCTCCCCCGCTCGCTGCTGCTCTGGGAAATCATTGTGGGAGTTTATCAGGGGGATGTACCGTTCCTGCGCATGGCCGTGAAATGCTCTCGCTGGAATTACGTTATCGATCTCCGAAAGGCTTCCAATATGGAAGATCCAGACTCCAGGAACTCCGACATTGCTGTCTCTAACAGGTGAAGAGAAAAAGAGGAAAATTAAACCATGGACCTTCCTGTGGTGAAATCTTAGAAGCTTCTTTTTCGGGGCTAGTGTACACAGGCTTTTAAAGAAGAGATTCACCTGGCTAACCTATACTGGGGGACACCTGTACCTGGCTAACCTATACAGGAGGACACCTGTACCTGGCTAACCTATACTGGGGGACACATGTACCTGGCTAACCTATACTGGGGGACACCTGTACCTGGCTAACCTATACTGGGGGATACCTGTACCTGGCTAACCTATACAGGAGGACACCTGTAAAAGCCTAACCTATACTGGGGGACACCTGTACCTGGCTAACCAATACAGGAGGACACCTGTACCTGGCTAACCTATACAGGAGGACACCTGTACCTGGCTAATCTATACTGAGGGACACCTGTACCTGGCTAACCGATACTGGGGGACACCTGTACCTGGCTAATCGATACTGGGGGACACCTGTACCTGGCTAACCGATACTGGGGGACACCTGTACCTGGCTAACCGATACTGGGGGACACCTGTACCTGGCTAATCGATACTGGGGGACACCTGTACCTGGCTAACCTATACAGGGGGACACCTGTACCTGGCCAATCTATACTGGGGGACACCTGTACTGAGGGACACCTGTACCTGAAAAACCTATACTGGGGTCACCTGTACCTGGCTACCTATATTGAGGGACACCTGTACCTGGCTAACCTATACTGGGGGTCACCTGTACCTGGCTAACCTATACTGGGGGACACCTGTACCTTGCTGAGCTATTTTGGGGGACACCTGTACCTGGGTAACCTATACTGGGGACACCTGTACCTGGCTAACCTATACTGGGGGACACCTGTGCTTGGCTAGGCTATACTGGAAGCCCTTATACCTGGCTACCTATACTGGGGGACACCTGTACCTGGCTAACCTATACTGGGGTACACTTGTACCTAGCTAACCTATACTGGGGGCATCTGTACCTGGCTAACCTATACTGGGGGCATCTGTACCTGGCTAACCTATACTGAGGGACACCTGTACCTGGCTAACCTGTACTGGGGGACACCTGTACCTGGCTAACCTATACTGGGGGACACCTGTACCTGGCTAACCTGTACTGGGGGACACCTGTACCTTGCTGACCTATTTTGGGGGACACCTGTACCTGGCTAACCTATACTGGGGGACACCTGTACCTGGCTAACCTATACTGGGGGACACCTGTGCCTGGCTAGGCTATACTGGAGGCCCTTATACCTGGCTACCTATACTGGGGGACGCCTGTACCTGCTAAACGTATCGTTCATAAACAGTGTTATCAGTCTGCCGACAGATTGTACACACGCACTACTATCGCTGGAACGCCCACCCAGCGGGAGGGTCTGACGGACCCGTCGTTCCTTATAGTAGTGCGCGTGTACGCACCTTATGATTTTTAACCTTGACATACCTTCACTTCAGGTTTACCCTGTAGCCTTAATAAAGGCATTTATTTAGCAAGTAACATTTAAAAAGCATCAGGACCGCACAGATGAGCGCTATCCCCAGAGGAACAAGCGCTATCTATATACATAATAGAGTAAGTGCCTCAACCATCAAGCAAGAAGAAGTAGCGCCCTGCCCCCAGGGCCGGTCCAAGCAAGAAGAAGGGGCTGGTCCAAGCAAGAAGAAGAAGTAGTGTCATATCAAACCAAGGGAAAAGAGGGATCATTTGCATATTTAGTAGCAGTGCATTGTGGGTAATCACAAATGTTCACTTATAGCTGAATTATTGCAGATTTTCTTCTGTTTTAAGAAGGCAAATTACACCAAGCTTTGTTTTTTTAGTAGGAGGTCTTTTTGGTCCCTTTAATCCCCCTATACATTCTGAGTGGTTTGGGTCACCCTGAGCTGCTTGGTTACTCTGTTGTACTGGTGCAAGCCCTATCTCATACAGTCATATCAATCCTTGCCAGCTACAGATGAGGACCAAAAGTCAGAAACAGGCTGTCTACATGTGGGTTTGATATGACTGTGTAAAATTTAAAGCTATATGGTTGCTATACACCAGTGGCTCTGGATGCTTGCTTGGCTTACCAAGGGGGAAAAGGGATAATTTGGATATTTAGTAGCAGTGCATTGTGGGTAACCACAAATGTTCACGTATAGCTGAATTATTGCAGATTTCCTTCTGTTTTAAAAAGGCAAATTACACCAATACAGTGTGCGGCATTGCAGGAAGTGACGACAGTGGAATGCACGATGGAACATGGAAGAGGTGAGTCGTCCCCGCCCGCTGCCTCTTACTAATAGTGGTGGCTGCTACTGTGCTTAAGCAGGAGGGGGAGCGCACATGGGGGACCCAGGTAAAGGGGGGGGGGGGGTCCTGCTGAGCTTAAGCTGGAGGTAGAGCACACATGGGGGACCCAGTTGAGGGGGGGTTCCTGCTGAGCTTAAGCTGGAGGTAAAGCACACATGGGGGACCCAGTTGAGGGGGTGTCCAACCCCCCTCCCCGCTGCTGTGCCCAATAACCCCTTCCTGCCCTCTTATGCGGCGTATGCTACGCCGCGGGTCGGCTAGTCCCTAATAATGCGGCTGGACTTACTGCAGAGGAACAAGCGCTGACCCTGAGATTGCGGCTGGACTTACTGCAGAGGAACATGCGCTGACCCTGAGAATGTGGCTGGACTTACTGCAGAGGAACAAGCGCTGACTCTGAGAATGCGGCTGCACTTACTGCAGAGGAACAAGCGCTGACCCTGAGAATGTGGCTGGACTTACTGCAGAGGAACAAGCGCTGACTCTGAGAATGCGGCTGCACTTACTGCAGAGGAACAAGCGCTGACCCTGAGAATGTGGCTGGACTTACTGCAGAGGAACAAGCGCTGACCCTGAGAATGCGGCTGCACTTACTGCAGAGGAACAAGCGCTGACCCTGAGAATGTGGCTGCACTTACTGCAGAGGAACAAGCGCTGACCCTGAGAATGCGGCTGGACTTACTGCAGAGGAACAAGCGCTGACCCTGAGAATGCGGCTGGACTTACTGCAGAGGAACAAGCGCTGACTCTGAGAATGCGGCTGTACTTACTGCAGAGGAACAAGCGCTGACCCTGAGATTGCGGCTGGACTTACTGCAGAGGAACATGCGCTGACCCTGAGAATGTGGCTGGACTTACTGCAGAGGAACAAGCGCTGACTCTGAGAATGCGGCTGCACTTACTGCAGAGGAACAAGCGCTGACCCTGAGAATGTGGCTGGACTTACTGCAGAGGAACAAGCGCTGACCCTGAGAATGCGGCTGCACTTACTGCAGAGGAACAAGCGCTGACCCTGAGAATGCGGCTGGACTTACTGCAGAGGAACAAGCGCTGACCCTGATAATGCGGCTGGACTTACTGCAGAGGAACAAGCGCTGACCCTGAGAATGCGGCTGCACTTACTGCAGAGGAACAAGCGCTGACCCTGAGAATGTGGCTGGACTTACTGCAGAGGAACAAGCGCTGACCCTGAGAATGCGGCTGGACTAACTGCAGAGGACAAGCGCTGACCCTGAGAATGCGGCTGCACTTACTGCAGAGGAACAAGCGCTGACCCTGAGAATGCGGCTGCACTTACTGCAGAGGAACAAGAGCTGACCCTGAGAATGCGGCTGCACTTACTGCAGAGGAACAAGCGCTGACTCTGAGAATGCGGCTGCACTTACTGCAGAGGAACAAGCGCTGACTCTGAGAATGCGGCTGCACTTACTGCAGAGGAACAAGCGCTGACCCTGAGAATGCGGCTGGACCTACTGCAGAGGAACAAGCGCTGACCCTGAGAATGCGGCTGGACTTACTGCAGAGGAACAAGCGCTGACCCTGAGAATGCGGCTGCACTTACTGCAGAGGAACAAGCGCTGACTCTGAGAATGCGGCTGGACTTACTGCAGAGGAACAAGCGCTGACCCTGAGAATGCGGCTGCACTTACTGCAGAGGAACAAGCGCTGACTCTGAGAATGCGGCTGCACTTACTGCAGAGGAACAAGCGCTGACTCTGAGAATGTGGCTGGACTTACTGCAGAGAAACAAGAGCTGACCCTGAGAATGCGGCTGCACTTACTGCAGAGGAACAAGCGCTGACCCTGAGAATGCGGCTGGACTTACTGCAGAGGAACAAGCGCTGACCCTGAGAATGCGGCTGCACTTACTGCAGAGGAACAAGCGCTGACCCTGAGATTGCGGCTGGACTTACTGCAGAGGAACAAGCGCTGACCCTGAGAATGCGGCTGCACTTACTGCAGAGGAACAAGCGCTGACTCTGAGAATGTGGCTGGACTTACTGCAGAGGAACAAGAGCTGACCCTGAGAATGCGGCTGCACTTACTGCAGAGGAACAAGCGCTGACCCTGAGAATGCGGCTGGACTTACTGCAGAGGAACAAGCGCTGACCCTGAGAATGCGGCTGCACTTACTGCAGAGGAACAAGCGCTGACCCTGAGATTGCGGCTGGACTTACTGCAGAGGAACAAGCGCTGACCCTGAGAATGCGGCTGCACTTACTGCAGAGGAACAAGCGCTGACCCTGAGAATGTGGCTGGACTTAATGCAGAGGAACAAGCGCTGACTCTGAGAATGTGGCTGGACTTACTGCAGAGGAACGAGCGCTGACCCTGAGAATGCGGCTGCACTTACTGCAGAGGAACAAGCGCTGACTCTGAGAATGCGGCTGGACTTACTGCAGAGGAACAAGCGCTGACCCTGAGATTGCGGCTGGACTTACTGCAGAGGAACAAGCGCTATCCCTGAGAATGCGGCTGGACTTACTGCAGAGGAACAAGCGCTGACCCTGATAATGCGGCTGCACTTACTGCAGAGGAACAAGCGCTGACCCTGAGAATGCGGCTGGACTTACTGCAGAGGAACAAGCGCTGACCCTGAGAATGCGGCTGGACTTACTGCAGAGGAACAAGCGCTGACCCTGAGAATGCGGCTGCACTTACTGCAGAGGAACAAGCGCTGACTCTGAGAATGCGGCTGCACTTACTGCAGAGGAACAAGCGCTGACTCTGAGAATGCGGCTGGACTTACTGCAGAGGAACAAGAGCTGACCCTGAGAATGCGGCTGCACTTACTGCAGAGGAACAAGCGCTATCCCTGAGAATGCGGCTGGACTTACTGCAGAGGAACAAGCGCTGACCCTGAGAATGCGGCTGCACTTACTGCAGAGGAACAAGCGCTGACTCTGAGAATGCGGCTGCACTTACTGCAGAGGAACAAGCGCTGACCCTGAGAATGCGGCTGGACTTACTGCAGAGGAACAAGCGCTGACCCTGAGAATGCGGCTGCACTTACTGCAGAGGAACAAGAGCTGACCCTGAGAATGCGGCTGCACTTACTGCAGAGGAACAAGCGCTATCCCTGAGAATGCGGCTGGACTTACTGCAGAGGAACAAGCGCTGACTCTGAGAATGTGGCTGGACTTACTGCAGAGGAACGAGCGCTGACCCTGAGAATGCGGCTGCACTTACTGCAGAGGAACAAGCGCTGACTCTGAGAATGCGGCTGGACTTACTGCAGAGGAACAAGCGCTGACCCTGAGATTGCGGCTGGACTTACTGCAGAGGAACAAGCGCTATCCCTGAGAATGCGGCTGGACTTACTGCAGAGGAACAAGCGCTGACCCTGATAATGCGGCTGCACTTACTGCAGAGGAACAAGCGCTGACCCTGAGAATGCGGCTGGACTTACTGCAGAGGAACAAGCGCTGACCCTGATAATGCGGCTGAACTTACTGCAGAGGAACAAGCGCTGACTCTGAGAATGCGGCTGCACTTACTGCAGAGGAACAAGCGCTGACCCTGATAATGCGGCTGCACTTACTGCAGAGGAACAAGCGCTGACCCTGAGAATGCGGCTGGACTTACTGCAGAGGAACAAGAGCTGACCCTAATAATGCGGCTGGACTTACTGCAGAGGAACAAGCGCTGACCCTGAGAATGCGGCTGGAATTACTGCAGAGGAACAAGCACTGACCCTGAGAATGCGGCTGGACTTACTGCAGAGGAACAAGCGCTGACCCTGAGAATGTGGCTGGACTTACTGCAGAGGAACAAGCGCTGACCCTGAGAATGTGGCTGGACTTACTGCAGAGGAACAAGCGCTGACCCTGATAATGCGGCTGAACTTACTGCAGAGGAACAAGCGCTGACTCTGAGAATGCGGCTGCACTTACTGCAGAGGAACAAGCGCTGACCCTGATAATGCGGCTGCACTTACTGCAGAGGAACAAGCGCTGACCCTGAGAATGCGGCTGGACTTACTGCAGAGGAACAAGAGCTGACCCTAATAATGCGGCTGGACTTACTGCAGAGGAACAAGCGCTGACCCTGAGAATGCGGCTGGAATTACTGCAGAGGAACAAGCACTGACCCTGAGAATGCGGCTGGACTTACTGCAGAGGAACAAGCGCTGACCCTGAGAATGTGGCTGGACTTACTGCAGAGGAACAAGCGCTGACCCTGAGAATGTGGCTGGACTTACTGCAGAGGAACAAGCGCTATCCCTGAGAATGCGGCTGGACTTACTGCAGAGGAACAAGCGCTGACCCTGAGAATGCGGCTGGACTTACTGCAGAGGAACAAGCGCTATCCCTGAGAATGCGGCTGCACTTACTGCAGAGGAACAAGCACTGACCCTGAGAATGTGGCTGGACTTACTGCAGAGGAACAAGCGCTGACCCTGAGAATGCGGCTGGAATTACTGCAGAGGAACAAGCACTGACCCTGAGAATGCGGCTGGACTTACTGCAGAGGAACAAGCGCTGACCCTGAGAATGTGGCTGGACTTACTGCAGAGGAACAAGCGCTGACCCTGAGAATGTGGCTGGACTTACTGCAGAGGAACAAGCGCTATCCCTGAGAATGCGGCTGGACTTACTGCAGAGGAACAAGCGCTGACCCTGAGAATGCGGCTGGACTTACTGCAGAGGAACAAGCGCTATCCCTGAGAATGCGGCTGCACTTACTGCAGAGGAACAAGCGCTGACTCTGAGATTGCGGCTGCACTTACTGCAGAGGAACAAGCGCTGACCCTGAGAATGCTGCTGCACTTACTGCAGAGGAACAAGCGCTATCCCTGAGATTGCGGCTGCACTTACTGATAAAGTCTCTTTACAGACTGCTCGTTGTTTGTGACGCTGTAAAAGGGCGCTTCCCTCTTCTGGCCCTCCGATTCGCCCCTGCTGAAGCCCACGCGGGCCGGGAGGTCGAGCTGGGCGTTATACGAATCTTTAGGTCTTGTACCGAAAAACTGGAGTCCGTTCTCGGGATAGAGGAATATGGCGTAGGTGTCGGAGTCATCGTACGCCAGCACGGCCTGGAATGTGTTGAACTGTGAGGGCCAAAAACAAGACATCACAGCGTTAGGCAATCATACGCATCATTTATAAAAACAAGGCAAAACAAATGTTCAAACTGATCTTAAGGAGGAACTCTAGTGAAAATAATGTGATGGATAAAATTGCTTATTTTTTTTACAATATTCATTTACAAAATATTTATTCAGTGTTTTTCCTCTCCCTCATTTACATTCTGGAATATATCACTGTTGGAGACATCTTTAGTTCTGCCAGGTGATCTGTACGGAATGTTCCTTACTGAGAGTTCTATGCACTGAGGTAGATACTGCTTGCTTGGCAGATGGGAAAAGCCGTTATTTCCCACAATGCAACGAGGTTCACAGGCAGGAAACTGTCATAGCCTTGGCCCTGTCATCACACTGTGGGAGGGGTTTCACCACAATATCAGCCATACAGACCTCCTGTTGATCTATTTCTTGTCAAGAAGCATTCAGATCAGATGTTTCTGACTGAAGTCCAACTAGATTAGCCCCATGCTTGTTTCAGGTGTGAGATTCAGATGCTACTGCAGCCAGTAAGATTGGCAGGACCAAGCCAGGTACCACCGAGTCCGGTACCACGTAGCACCTGACTTGGGTGCCGCCACAGACCGTAATGTTAATTTTCCAATCTTCGGCAATTGTTACTGGCACTTCATCACCGCATCATGTTTTGAGTAGTGGGAGGAGCCAGTAGAGAGGCTTTCAGAGAGGAGCCGCAGGTGAGAAGTAGGAGGAGCCAGTATACAGGCTTGCAGAGAGGAGCAGCAGAGGAGAAGTGTGAGGAGCCAGTATACAGGCTTGCAGAGAAGAGCAGCAGGTGAGAAGTAGGAGGAGCCAGTATACAGGCTTGCAGAGAGGAGCAGCAGAGGAGAAGTGTGAGGAGCCAGTATACAGGTTTGCAGAGAGGAGCAGCAGAGGAGAAGTAGGAGGAGCCAGTATACAGGCTTGCAGCGAGGAGCAGCAGAGGAGAAGTAGGAGGAGCCAGTATACAGGCTTGCAGAGTGGAGCAGCAGAGTAGAAGTAGGAGGAGCCAGTATACAGGCTTGCAGCGAGGAGCAGCAGAGGAGAAGTAGGAGGAGCCAGTATACAGGCTTGCAGAGAGGAGCAGCAGGTGAGGAGAAGTGAGAGGAGCCAGTATACAGGTTTGCAGAGAGGAGCAGCAGGTGAGGAGAAGTGAGAGGAGCAAGTAGACAGGTTTGCAGAGAGGAGCAGCAGAGGAGAAGTAGGAGGAGCCAGTATACAGGTTTGCAGAGAAGAGCGGCAGGTGAGGAGAAGTGAGAGGAGTCAGAATAGAGGCTTGCGGAGAGGAGCAGCAGAGCAGTGGGAGGAGCCAGTATACAGGCTTGCAGAGAAATGCAGCAGGTGAGGAGAAGTGGGAAGAGCCAGTATACAGGCTTGCAGAGAAGAGCAGCAGGTGAGGAGAAATGGGAGGAGCCAGTATACAGATTTGCAGAGAAGAGCAGTAGGTGAGGAGAAGTGGGAGGAGTCAGAATGGAGGCTTGCAGATCTGGAGAAGTGGGAGGAGTCATAATAGGGGCTTGCAGAGAGGAGCAGCAGGTGAGTAGTTGGAGGGGCTAGTATGAAGGCTTTCAGAGAGGAGCAGTAGAGGAGAAGTAGGAGGAGCCAGAATAGAGGCTTGCAGAGAGGAGCAGCAGATGAGAAGTGGGAGGAGTCACAATAGAGGCTTGCAGAGAGGAGCAGCAGATGTGGAGAAGTGGGAGGAGTCACAATAGAGGCTTGCAGAGAGGAGCAGCAGATGTGGAGAAGTGGGAGGAGTCACAATAGAGGCTTGCAGAGAGGAGCAGTAGAGGAGAAGTAGGAGGAGCCAGAATACAGGCTTGCAGAGAGGAGCAGCAGGTGAGAAGTGGGAGGAGTCAGAATAGAGGCATGCAGAGAGGAGCAGCAGAGAAGAAGTAGTGAGAAGGATAGAGAAGTCTGTTTGCAGCATTCAGGATGTATTGCTCATTCATAACCCGAGGGAACCTTAACTGAGAGGGATATGCATGTTTCCTTTTAAACAATACCAGTTGCTTGGCAGTCCTGCTGATCTCTTTGGCTGCAGTAGTGGCTGAATCACACACCTGAAATAAGCATGCAGCTATTCCAGTCACACTTCCGTCAGAGCACCCGGGGCATATGCAATTCACTTTTCTCCTAGGCGATAATAGATACTTTTTCATTTTCAATTTAAAATAGCTTTCCAGCACTTTTCAACTAAAAAGGTACCCAACAGAAGTTGAAAAAGTACTATCAAAGTTATTTTGAGCATTTTCTTGCTTTCTGTGGCTTAAAATACATTTTATTGACCAGTTTAAAAATGTCAACTTGGAGAAAACTCAGGGGGAAAAGTGAATAGCATATGGGCCCTGGTCTTTATGCTTGTTCAGGGGCTGTGGCTAAAAGTATTAGAGACACAGGATCAGTAGGAGAGTCAGGCAACTGGGATTATTTTAAAAGGAAAAATCCACATTCTTCTCAGTTTAGGTTCCCTTTAACTAACTTTGATAGAACGTCATGGCAACCATTTCAGCAGTGAAGAGCAGTGAACAGTCATCCATTAAGCCACAGCCAAGCAGAGTGCTGTTCCATGGAGAGGGTAGCAGGAGGAATGACGGGAGGCAAGCGAGAGCCGCACCCTGCAGTGTGGGGAGCAAATGATGACAACTGCACTCATTTATTGACTAGCGATACAACATTGTAGGGCGGAGTCATGCATGGGGGGAGGGGCAGAGCCACTGTGGCTAGGCAGACATCTCTCTTCCAATCCCTCCTGCCTGCCTCCTCTGTCACACGGCAGGGGGTGGAGTGAATGAAAGGGGGTGGAGTGAATGAAAGGGGGTGGAGTGACTGAAAGGGAGTGGAGTGACTGAAAGGGAGTGGAGTGACTGAAAGGGGGTGGAGTGACTGAAAGGGGGTGGAGTGACTGAAAGGGGGTGGAGTGATTGACGCCAGTAAGACCTGTCAAATGGCGGCTCAAAGAGCAAAGAGTTTCAAGTTACAAGAGTGTGCCCTTGATAGAGTAGATGGTGCTCCAGACACAGTGGCCCCTCAATGTGTCAGACTATCCATGGGCCCCATACAGCAGTACCACATGTACTGCCCTGACGGCGGCCCTTGGCATCTGCACCCCTTGGTTTTTCTGTAGAGTGTTTGTGGGGCTGATAAAAGCAAGTTTGGACAAGAGATATGGAGGCTGCCATATTTATTTCCTTCTAAACAATATCAGTTGCCTGGCTGTCCTGCTGATCTATTTGACTGCAGTTGAATCACACCAGAAACAAGCATGCAGCTAATCTTGTCCGATCTAGCAATAATGTCAGAAACACCTGATATGCTGCATGCTTGATCAGGGGCTATGGCTAATAGTATTAGAGGCAGAGGATCAGCAGGACAGCCAGGCAACTGGTATTGCTTAAAAATAAATAAATATGACAGCCTCCCTATCACTCTCACTTCAGGTGTCCTTTAAATTAGGTGGTCTCCAGGGACAGGAAGTGGCCTTGTGTGAAGATGCTGCCCAGGTGCAGTAAATTGTAACTCTAGCAGCAGGGTCTGTGCCGGTGTTGTGTGTGGTCGCGCTGCCTGTAAATCTGCGCTGCCCCGCATGCGTAGTGTGATCTTGTGCGCCCACCTCTCCTGCACACCCTAAATATCTCTGCAGCCACACTTCCTACACCCCCCAAATTTTCAGAGTAGAAAGAAGATCCCCCGAACTACCTTTGTGCCAAATTCCAGCCCCCAAGTCCTGCTGATTCACAAGATAGCTTTATCTAGCCTATCTCTGGAACTCGAGGGGACCGGGGGCTGCAATTTGGCACAGAGGTAGTTTGGTAGATCCCCTCTCTTCCCTGAAAATTGAGGAGAGCGTAGAAGGTGTGGAAGCGGAGATATGTCGAGGGAATAATACTGGGCCTGCGTGATACTCATTGAGGAAGGCAGTTTCCAGGCAGCACAATCAGACGTAACACTGTCACTCCTACCTCCAGCCCCGGAACCAGCATGCAGAGCAGTGATCGCGGTGTGGCTGCAGAGATATTTCAGGGGGATTATAGTGAGCATACGTGTAAGGACTGGTTCACACCGACGTCTGTCGGCTTCCGGCGGCTGAAAGCTGCGTCGTCCTGTGACGTCTCGTTCAGGGGCGGCGGTACGGCGATTGTCGGCTTCACGTCGCAATCAGCGATTGTCGTCCCCGTAAGGGGACACGGCAGCCAGGCGACCCTAGAGCCGGCTGAAACGACGCGGTAAAACGGGATTGGTATGCCGCGTTTGCGCAATCGACATTAATCGCTGGTAACCGCGCGATGCTAAACGCTCCCGTTCACTTGAATGGAAACGTGTAGCCGATGAGTCCCGAACGCTTAGCGGTAAACGCCACCAAGCGTCGGTGTGAATCAGCCCTCACTCAGTGAGAAAGGCAGCATCTAGGCAGCACCATCAGACACATCACCGGCCTGGCTGCCTCTTCATCTCCCGCTCCACTCATGTGACCAGACTGCAGGTCACCGGTGACACTCTGTTCCCCTTGGCTGGCCTGTAATTACCCAGTTAATAAATAATCGTACAGAGAGGATTCCCAGCAGTTCTCTCCCTTCATCCCTTTAATTAAAGGACAACTGGATGTTAATCCTTAAAGTGTGGGCTGGTAGGGAGGGGGAGGTGCTGTAAAGAGAATGTGATATAAAATGAGGCCCCAGAAAAATAGATTAAAGTGGAGCTGAACTCTTGCACAGGGCAGAAGGAAAGCAAAGAGGAATGCACCCTGTATGTATATAGAGACATTAGCCTGTCTAATTCCCTCTCATCTGTGACTAATCTCCAGTGTAATTTGATCTCTCAGCTGTGTCAGCTCAGGAATGTCCTCTTCCACAACAAAGCAGCTATTTTGTAAGCACAGGATGTTAACCCTTTGTCTGCTTCCATGAAAGCAGGAAGTAGACTCACTACAGATTTATTGCATGGTTTGTATCAGCTGTAACAAATAAATGTTTTTTCTGTACAAGATAAGCAACAGCATAACAACCTTTAGAGCAGAAAGTTCAGAGTTCCGGTCCGCTTTAAGGCCGGGTTCACGCTGAATGGATAAAAAAAACTGATCCATTGTCAGTTTCCAACAGATCAGTTTGTTACGTTGGGCATCAGTTTATTATCTGTTTTCAGTTCCGTTTTGCGTTGCCAACAGCTCGCCGTTGGATTCGCATTCCTCCACCGCTGGCTCCGCCTTCCCAGTCCGCTGCGCGGGAGAATGTGACGGCATCCGGTATACCGAGCGGGTGGCCACGGAAAACACAGATTAAAAACTGATGCCCAACGTAACAAGCTGATCTGTTTGAAAACGGAATCGTTTTTTATCCGTTTAATGTGACTCCGGCCTTTAATCCATTTGTCCCGGGCCATCCCGGCTCTCCCCCTGCCCTCTCCAATTTATTGTACGTTCTGCTTAGCCAAGCTGCATGTGGACAACTGTCACTACCTGTTAGCAGACTGTCACCTGAAACAATCACAATCAGGCCTGGATTTACATCGCAGGAGCCAATAGGCACAGATGTCCTGGCGCCCTAGACTCCGCCCTCCATGCCTGCAGGCCTGGATTTACATCACAGGAGCCTATAGGCACAGATGTCCTGGCACCCTAGACTCCGCCCTCCATGCATGCAGGCCTGGATTTACATCACAGGAGCCTATAGGCACAGATGTCCTGGCACCCTAGACTCCGCCCTCCATGCATGCAGGCCTGGATTTACATCACAGGAGCCTATAGGCACAGATGTCCTAGCACCCTAGACTCCGCCCTCCATGCATGCAGGCCCGGATTTACATCACAGGAGCCTATAGGCACAGATGTCCTGGCACCCTAGACTCCGCCCTCCATGCATGCAGGCCCGGATTTACATCATAGGAGCCTATAGGCACAGATGTCCTGGCACCCTAGACTCCGCCCTCCATGCATGCAGGCCCGGATTTACATCACAGGAGCCTATAGGCACAGATGTCCTGGCACTCTAGACTCCGCCCTCCATGCATGCAGGCCCAGATTTACATCACAGGAGCCTATAGGCACAGATGTCCTGGCACCCTAGACTCCGCCCTCCATGCATGCAGGCCAGGATTTACATCACAGGAGACTATAGGCACAGATGTCCTGGCACCCTAGACTCCGCCCACCATGCATGCAGGCCCAGACTTACCTCACAGGAGCCTATAGGCACAGATGTCCTGGCACCCTAGACTCCGCCCTCCATGCATGCAGGCCCAGATTTACATCACAGGAGCCTATAGGCACAGATGTCCTGGCGCCCTAGACTCCGACCTCCATGCATGCAGGCCTGGATTTACATCACAGGAGCCTATAGGCACAGATGTCCTGGCGCCCTAGACTCCGCCCTCCATGCATGCAGGGCTGGATTTACATCACAGGAGCCTATAGGCACAGATGTCCTGGCACCATAGACTCCGCCCTCCATGAACTGACAAACCCCTGCTGAACGACACCAGTATGCTTGCTGGCCCAGCTGTCACTTCTCCCTTAGTTCCCATGCCCCTTGTAGGTAGCCACAGGTGCCCTTTAGTATTAGACAGCCGGAGCTATCCTCACTTTTAGGTAGCTAGAGCTAAAGGGAAATCTGGTCAGTGAAATGCTGAGACTCTGCTGAATATGCTCGCATTTACACTTGCTTGGGACTCTGCATAGTTAAGGTGGGAGGGAGACACTTGTGGAGGGGAGTGGAGCCGACTTCCCATCATCAGGCGCCTGTAGGCACGTGCCTACATGCCTTATGGTAAATCCGGCCCTGCAAACAATCCCTTCTGCAGGAAAATGCTGCACGCCTGTACCTGGCTTCATAGAGAGATATCTCGGCTACTCACAAAGCTTAGACACAAACTGCCTGCACAGAATAAGGAAACCACTTCAGACAAAAAGGAAAGAACAAAAACCCAAAGCCTAAAAGACACCTAAAGTGAGAGGGATAGGGAGGCGGTTATATTTATTGCCTTTTAAAGAGACACTGAAGCGAAAAAAAATACAGTATATGATATAATGAATTGGTTGTGTACTATGAATAATTACTTGAAGATTAGCAGCAAAGAAAATATTCTCATATTTTTATTTTGAGGTATATAGTGTTTTTTCTAACATTGCATCATTCTCTAATATGTGCAGATTACACAACACTCAGCATTCAAAATGATTATTTCAGAGCAGTCTGTGAACTAATGACCTCTCCTCTGGCAGAGAAAAAGAAAACTGTTCACTTGAGATAATAAACAGTTAAGTTGAGAGAATAAAAGTCAGAAGACAGCCCTCTCCACCACTTTGAAAGTCGTAGAGATTAATGGCTTTTTTGCATAGAGATAACAACTGGAGTTTCTTAAGTCTTCCTGTACTGGAAACAATTACACTGATGTATCTGATCTTAATGTTTTATTTCTAAGCTGTGCTACACATACAAATCATAATATCACAATTTTTTTTCCGCTTCAGTGTCTCTTTAAACAATAGCAGTAGCCTGGCAGCCTTGCTCATCTATCTGGCTGCAGTAGTGTCTGAATCACACACCTGAAACAAGCATACAGCTAATTCAGTCACACTCCAGTCAGAGCAACTGATCTGTTGCATGCTTGTTCAGGTGCTATGGCTAGCTACACACAATACATGTTTTAGTTAGTTTTCAATATAATATTTACAACCAATCTTTCTGATTAGTTGTAACATTTAAAAAAATCTGACCAATGTACCACACATGTTCAACTTTTCCTCAAATATAAGCGTAAAAAAAAAAAAGGATTGAAAACGCTGAGAATATTGCTTGGGAGTATGTATAAGGAAATTGGCAGTTCACCTTAGGGTAGCCATACACAGGTCGATTTGCCATCAGATTCGACCAACAGATAGATCCCTCTCTGACCGAATCTGATCAGAGAGGGATCGTATGGCCACCTTTACTGCAAACAGATTGTGAATCGATTGCAGCATAAAACCATTCACAATCTGTGGTGGTGCTCTACTGTTTAAACTTCCTGCCGAGACAGGAAGTGAAGCCAGTCGGTCCGGAATCCGGAACCCAGCAGAGAAGAGACAGTGGTGACCAGGAGGACTCGCGCCGGCCGGACCAGGTAATGTATTGCCGCTGTATTGCGTAGGTCATCGGGCATTCGAACGCCGCTATCGACGCGCTCCCGATCTGCCAGCGATCGAGCAAAATCTTCCGCACGGACGGCTCGACGGGAATGATTGATTTCGGACGAAAATCAATTGTTTGCTTTTGTGCAGCGATTTCACAGCAGATTCGATCACAGTGATCGAATCTGCTGTATATCAGCAGGAAAATCGTTAGGTGTATGGGCCCCTTTACACCATTCAATTTTCATAAAAATTGATCAGAAAAATCAAACACTCCTGATTGACTAACTTTTTTGATAAAAAAAAAAACGAAAATCCGATCGGACTTCTTGCTTGAATTTTTAAAAAAAGCTTTCAATTTTTTCGGCACAACCGATCATTTTTTATCGAATTGCCATCAAATTGGATCATTTTATTGTATCGTGAATGGCCACCTTAAATGTATTATTAGAGGCAGAGGATCAGCAGAACATTGTATAAAATTATATATGTCAGCCTCCATACCACTCTCACTTTAGGCTTCTATCAAAAAAGACAAACACTGAACCTACAAGCCTCATGTTTCTCTGGAGTTTGCATGACAGGTTCTCTTTGAGTGGCAGTAAATAGTTGTGGGCAGAGGGAGGGGGTCCTGGGCTTCTGGCAACCTCAGCAGAGAAGTTCTCAGCGGCATCCCTGAATTGGCAGGCCTGGAGATGGGCTGGTCCGGGGCCAGACGTGGGCCTCTGCCAGAATCCTTCCTGGAAACGTTCATTTTAATCAAACTGCGAAGCGAGGGCCGCCTCCTTCCTCATTAGCAGCGCTATTCCAGAACCAGCGAGGAGTTGCGGCCTGCCACCTCACACAAAGGATCAAAGCGAGGCTAACCGGGAGGCCTCCAGCAGGACAAACAATGCCCAGGGCCCGAGCTGCCTCACCGGGGGCCTCCAGCAGGACAGACAATGCCCAGGGCCCGAGCCGCCTCACTGGGAGGCCTCCAGCAGGACAGACAATGCCCAGGGCCCGAGCCGCCTCACTGGGAGGCCTCCAGCAGGACAGACAATGCCCAGGGCCCGAGCTGCCTCACCGGGGGCCTCCAGCAGGACAAACAATGCCCAGGGACCGAGCTGCCTCACCGGGAGGCCTCCAGCAGGACAAACAATGCCCAGGGTCCGAGCTGCCTCACCGGGGGCCTCCAGCAGGACAGACAATGGCTCAGGGCCCGAGCTGCCTCACCGGGAGGCCTCCAGCAGGACAGACAATGCCCAGGGCCCGAGCTGCCTCACCGGGAGGCCTCCAGCAGGACAGACAATGCCCAGGGCCCGAGCTGCCGCACCGGGAGGCCTCCAGCAGGACAAACAATGGCCCAGGGCCCGAGCAGCCTCACCGGGAGGCATCCAGCCGGACAGACAATGCTCAGGGCCTGAGCTGCCTCACCAGGAGGCCTCCTGCAGCACAGACAATGCTCAGGGCCCGAGCTGCCTCACCGGGAGGCCTCCAGCAGGACAGACAATGCCCAGGGCCAGAGCTCCCTCACCGGGAGGCCTCCAGCAGGACAGACAATGCCCAGGGCCCCAGCTGCCTCACCGGGAGGCCTCCAGCAGGACAGACAATGCCCAGGGCCCGAGCTGCCTCACCAGGAGGCCTCCAGCAGGACAGACAATGCTCAGGGCCTGAGCTGCCTCACCGGGAGGCCTCCAGCAGGACAGACAATGCCCATGGCCCGAGCTGCCTCACCGGGAGGCCTCCAGCAGGACAGACAATGGCTCAGGGCCCGAGCTGCCTCACCGGGAGGCCTCCAGCAGGACAGACAATGCTCAGGGCCTGAGCTGCCTCACCAGGAGGCCTCCTGCAGGACAGACAATGCCCAGGGCCCGAGCTGCCTCACCGGGAGGCCTCCAGCAGGACAGACAATGCTCAGGGCCCGAGCTGCCTCACCGGGAGGCCTCCTGCAGGACAAACAATGGCCCAGGGCCCGAGCTGCCTCACCGGGAGGCCTCTAGCAGGACAGACAATAGCCAGGGCCCGAGCTGCCTCACCGGGAGGCCTCCAGCAGGACAGACAATGCCCAGGGCCAGAGCTCCCTCACCGGGAGGCCTCCAGCAGGACAGACAATGCCCAGGGCCCGAGCTGCCTCACCGGGAGGCCTCCAGCAGTACAGACAATGCCCAGGGCCCGAGCTGCCTCACCGGGAGGCCTCTGCAGGACAGACAATGCTCAGGGCCCGAGCTGCCTCACCGGGAGGCCTCCAGCAGGACAGACAATGCCCAGGGCTCGAGCTGCCTCACCGGGGGCCTCCAGCAGGACAGACAATGCCCAGGGCCAGAGCTGCCTCACCGGGAGGCCTCCAGCAGGACAGACAATGCCCAGGGCCCGAGCTGCCTCACCGGGAGGCCTCCAGCAGGACAGACAATGCCCAGGGCCCGAGCTGCCTCACCGGGAGGCCTCCAGCAGGACAGACAATCCTCAGGGCCCGAGCTGCCTCACCAGGAGGCCTCCAGCAGGACAGACAATGCTCAGGGCCTGAGCTGCCTCACCGGGAGGCCTCCAGCAGGACAAACAATGGCCAAGGGCCCGAGCTGCCTCACCGGGAGACCTCCAGCAGGACAGACAATGCTCAGGGCCCGACCTGCCTCACCGGGAGGCCTCCAGCATATCAGACAATGGCCCAGGGCCCAAGCTGCCTCACCAGGAGGCCTCCAGCTGGACAGACAATGGCCAAGGGCCCGAGCTGCCTCCCCAGGAGGCCTCCAGCAGGACAGACAATGCCCAGGGCCCGAGCTGCCTCACCGGGAGGCCTCCAGCAGGACAGACAATGCCCAGGGCCCGAGCTGCCTCACCGTGAGGCCTCCAGCAGAACAGACAATGCCCAGGGCCCGAGCTGCCTCACCGGGAGACCTCCAGCAGAACAGACAATGCCCAGGGCCCGAGCTGCCTCACCGGGAGGCCTCCAGCAGGACAGACAATGCCCAGGGCCCGAGCTGCCTCACCAGGAGACCTCCAGCAGGACAGACAATGCTCAGGGCCCGAGCTGCCTCACCGGGAGGCCTCCAGCATGCCAGACAATGGCCCAGGGCCCGAGCTGCCTCACTAGGAGGCCTCCAGCAGGACACACAATGGCCCAGGGCCCGAGCAGCCTCACCGGGAGGCCCCCAGCAGGACACACAATGGCCCAGGCCCAGAGCTGCCTCACCGGGAGGCCTCCAGCAGGACACACAATGGCCCAGGGCCCGAGCTGCCTCACCTGGAGGCCTCCAGCATACCAGACAATGGCCCAGGGCCCGAGCAGCCTAACCGGGGGGCCTCCAGCAGGACAGACAATGCCCAGGGCCCGAGCAGCCTAACCGGGGGGCCTCCAGCAGGACAGACAATGCCCAGGGCCCGAGCAGCCTAACCGGGGGCCTCCAGCAGGACACACAATGCCCAGGGCCCGAGCTGCCTCACCGGGGGCCTCCAACAGGACAGACAATGCCCAGGGCCCGAGCTGCCTTACCGGGAGGCCTCCAGCAGGACAGACAATGCCCAGGGCCCGAGCAGCCTCACCGGGAGGCCTCCAGCAGAACAGACAATGCCCAGGGCCCGAGCTGCCTCACCGGGAGGCCTCCAGCAGGACAGACAATGCCCAGGGCCTGAGCTGCCTCACCGGGGGCCTCCAGCAGGGGAGACAATATTATCAATTTTGTATAGATTCGAACGGAAAACAAAAATCAGAAGTCGGGTCGGACATGTTGTAAATAATCGATCTGAGAGTAAAACTGCCAGAAAATCTCATCATGTGTACCAGGCATAAGACAGTGAGGCTCAGCCAATCCGATTGTACTAGAGCCACCTCTGGCAACCGTTACACAACAATCTCAGTCTAAGTTGAGTAGTAAAATCCTCCTGTCCCGCCCATCCGACATTCCACCATCGCAGCTCGGTGACAATCTGGACGAGTCGCCGCTTAGCAACACACTACATGAAGTACGGGGATGACTTCCATATGTGGCAGAAAACCACAAGAGGCCACTCTGACCTCGTCATCGCGGACGCAGCTGTCTCCATCTCACGTTAACTCTAAACGTTGCCATAAAAAAATCATTTGCAAGCCTGTTTTATTTAAACAACCGTCCTCAGACCATTTTCTGGTGAGGAACTCCTGCAGTTCCTGAGGCCATCAAGGCTTCTTTTAATGAGTTTGTGGGAAGGAAGGGGGGGGGGTTCTTGAACAAATAAAGTTAAGATCTGTCATTATAGGTCCTGTTTGCCCCAGCTAGAGATTGTGCACTTGATCCCTGTAGGGGGTATAATTGCTCTGAGTAACACATGTAGGAAAATGTCTAATGAGCTTAGAAACATGGCAGGAAGATCACTCAGGGGGTCAGGCCACATTCAGCGGGACTGTACATGTGGGAACAAGATGGGGGAGCAGAGCATGCTGGGAACTCAAGAGGGCCGTATACAGTTACCAAAGCACTTGAAGCTTGTCAAGAGGACTGAAGTGGACAAACACACTTAAGAGGATATAGAGATGTAAGAGGAGAGAGGATAGTAACAGCTGAGTCAACATGAGAGTGTTTTCTTGTGTGCAGAGAGGGTCACTGGGAAGGAAGGATTCCTTCAATGGGTGGTAAAAATAACACTTCCTCTGTCACCCAAATGCTTTAAGTGTTTTGCCTCTACTGTGGCTGTGAGTAAGACTGAGTCAGACTTGCAGGTCTCACTCTAGGAAACCTCTGGGTCTCGGGTCGTACTACACTGGAGGAGCAGCTGACCCACCAAGCACAGCTGTACATTACCTTTATCCTATGCTGCTGTCACTTACAGCAAGTACTCAAAAGCTGATCTTAGAATAGTTAATAAATACCTAAGAATCCCCCATGAGGAGATGGACTAGTCTAAAGCCAGTCCGCTGCTCACTAGTGACTGTGACAGCAACATAGCTGTCACTGCTATTGCCTGGAACCCTCTACTACTTTACGATTGCACTCCCGCCATCTCAGTACAAGCTTCTCCATACTGGGCATGTGCGAGTAAGGTCTGCACATGCCCAGTAGGGAGGAGCTTCTGCAAAGACAGAAGCGCAATCACGAGCGCATATTCCTCATGCCCTGGAAGTGGAACAGTGGGTGTCGGCTTATGTGTGGGAGGGCTTATCCGAGCATATATACAATATTTCTTACAGTAAGCGGTGGCAATGACTTGCCAGCATTTTGAAGCGGGGTTACAATCAGTAACGCAAGGCGACTTCGGTTTTAGACTCATTTGCACTCCCTCTTCCAGCTCTGCCCTAAATATAACTTGCGTAGAGTGACTGGTACACTTGGTAATAGTCAAGGCAGGTGTGCTTGTGATGTCATGGCTGGGGAGAACCAATGAGATGCCCTGATTCTGTATGTGGCTTGGAATTGGACCATCACAGTAGCAGTTGATATATCTGATTGGTCTATTTCCAAGCTGCACAGATTTGCCTACAGTCAGTATAATCTCTGATTGGCCATTGCACATTGATGGACTCACCTTATTGGAGGGATCTGTGTGGGGCGTGTCCTTCTCGTACGGCCCCACCTTGTCCCATGTCGCCAGGAAGACGTTGGTGGGAGAGAAGGCCGCTTGTGGGAATCCTCTCTCGACATGGCGGGCCGCAGTGCTGAGGATCTCGGGGGAAGTGTCCTGTCGGTAGTAAATGTTTCCTTTCCTGTTACTCGTGTCTATGTCAGACAGGAATGGCGCGATCGCAGGGAAGTCCGTGGGAAAGCCGTCGTCCACGTACTGCGTCTCCACGGGGAAGTCCTGGGGGGAGATGATGCCGTTGGTCCCGACCTGGAGACAAAAGGAAGATCACGAAACTGGTTAATCGCGAACCGACCATAAGCTGCTTATCTTTAAAGCAAAACTAAACTCAGAATCTCCTCTCTGCTCTGAAAGATACAAAATAGCATAATAACCTTTAAACAAAAAAAAAAAAAAACATTTCTTTGTTACAGCTGATACAAATCCTAAAATAAATTTACCCAGTTTACTTCCCGATTCATGGAAGCAGACATATTGTTAACAGCCTGTGCTTTCAAATGAGCTTATCTGCCATCTCTGCCGTGGCAGTCATGTGACACAGGTGAGAGATCAGATTACAATTTAAGATTAGTCACAGATGAGAGGGAATTACACAGGCTAAACTCTCTAAAAACATACAGGGTGCATTTCTGCACGTTTTCCTTCTGTCCTGAGCAAGAGTTCAGCTCCACTTTAACCCTTTAAAAAAAACCTGCATTTTGACAAATTTGATAAACAGAACAATATATTTTTCTGTAACAACAACAACACTTATTTTAAAAAGCCATAAGTTACCAATAATACTTCAGTTCAACGAAACTTCATGGTAAAAACACAATATAAAATGGACAACAATGAAAAGGGAGGGGCGATGTCTGATAAAGAAGCTATTCCTTTGCTTTTTAAAGAGAATCTGAAGTGAAAATAAACTTGTGATATAATGAATTGTATGTGTAGTACAGCTAAGAAATAGGACATTAGTAGCACAGATATGAGACTCATATTGTTTCCAGTACAGGAAGAGTTAAGAAACTTCACTTGTTATCTATGTAAAAAAGCTGCTCTAAGCTCTCCAGTTTAGTCGGCTACAGTGCTGTTTTCTGAGGCACTTATACTTCAAAGAAACAGTGACAGCCAGCTTCAGATAAGATTTTTACTGCAGGGAATTTGAAAGGGTCATTATGTCTGCTCTGTTTCATAGTTTAAAATACAGAGTGTGGTTTGTAAACTGTAAATATGACATAATGATGCAATGCTATGAATAAAGCTATATAACTGAAAATAAAAACATGAGACGCTTTTCTTTGCTACTAACGTTCTATGAATTATCCGTACTACACGTACAGTTCATTATATCATACGTTTTTTTCGCTGCAGTGTCACTTTAAAAGATGATCTGTATTATTAAATATTGAAATCACAAAACAGTCGATACTAAACAACGTAGAAACCGTTTCTCTGACATCTGGGGTCGGTTGTATGCAATGCAAGCAGCAACAGGCTCAATAACCCCTTCCTGGCTGCACGCTGGTGACAGGTACCCTTCAGATGGCCACAGCTGGATGTGATCGGTGAGAGGATTACCAGATGATGGACGATTCCCAGAGCTGCTCTGCTATTGAGGTCACACAGCTGTTGTGTGCGTTACATGCATACCGCGGATAATGCCAGGTCGCGGACAGCAGCGCATACATCTGGGGATCATAAGAAGAGCGCACTAAAAGCGTTTCCACGCCTCCCGCTTATCGTCACCTCACGAATGGCATGTGAAGTGTTTAAAGAGAACCTGAACTGAGTCAAATTATTTAAAATAAGCACATGATGTTAGCAAATGAATATAACATACTTACCTCGCCGTCAGTTCCTCTCAGAAGCTCAACATTTTCTTCTAACAAAGACTCCTTCCAGTTCTGACAAGATTTTGTCAGAACTGAAAAATATCATTGTTGTCAGTTATATATCAGTTGCTGTCAATTATAACTGAAAGGACAGCTGATGAGTAAGGTAATGTCCATGTTTCCCTATGGTTCAAGTGGGCAATATTACAGTTAGAGGCCTTGTTCACATTATAAATCGACAGCGCTATTTCAAGTGCTCAGCAATTTATGGCGATTTTTTAAAATCGTATTTCCCTACGCTTTCTAAGCACTAAGCGCTTTTGCAGAGGGATTTTTTTTTCACTTCTTGACGTCAGTCAGGGAATGAACTCTTTCACCCGGAAATAAATCAATACAATGTATTTATTCATGAAAGCGCTCGGGAAATCGCTATATAAAAGCGCTTTCTCAAGCGCATTATAGGCAAATCACCCAAAAAATGGTACAGGCAGCGCTTTGGGGATCGGTTCCCTATGAACACTCTAATAGGGAACCATTACACAAGCGCTTTTAAGGCGATTTCTGAAATCACCAGCATTTAAAAAAAAACAAAAAAAACCAATCTAGGTGTGAAGAAGCCCTTACAGTGAACAGGAAGCTGTTATGGGGTAATGGTCATTTTAAAAATGTAGGACAGAGAATTCCATTGATCAGTTGATCAGCGGACAAACAGGATGCATAAGGAGAAAGATTGATGAGTAGACTATACGGGAGGTAAGTAGGACCTGTGTATGTTTATTATAACTTTTAATTTTCAGTTCGGGTCTTCTTTAAAGGAAACCTTAACTGAGAGGGATAAGGATTTTTCCTTTTAAACAATACCAGTTGCCTGGCAGTCCTGCTGATCTCTTTGGCTACAGTAGTGGCTGAATCTGAAACAAGCATGCAGCTAATCCAGTCTGAGAGCACCTGATCTGCATGCTTGTTGAGGGGCTGTGGCTAAAAGTATTAGAGACACAGGATCAGCAGGAGAGTCGGGCAACTGGTATTATTTTAAAAGGAAAAATCCATACCCTTCTCAGTTCGGGTCTTCTTTGAGGGCTCGTTTCCACTATTGCGTTTTTTGCCGCGAATTCGCATGCGAATTCGCATAGGTGAGGGTATATGCGAATTTAACCATGTCACTGCCTGTTTGAAGTTACATTGGTACCTATGCGAATTCGCATGCGAATTCGCATGAAAATTCGCATACCATAGCCGCGTGCGAATTCCCTATTAAATACATTAGCGGCGATTCGCATGCATTCCACTCGCAGGCGAATTCGTTGGCTCTTTTGTGCGTTTTTTAAACGCTGAAAAAAACGCACCTCAACAACGCTACAGTGGAAACAGGCCCACCCACTTGCATTACATGTGCGAATCTGCATGCGTTGGACGCATGCAGATTCGCGATAGTGGAAACGAGCCCTGTACTTTCCACACAAGTAGAGTTATCTGTGTGACTGGAAAACATGCAATGAGCAGCCAAATCAAGTCTTCTCACTTCAAGTGCGCCTGAGACAGAAATACAAAACCCAAAATAGATACTTACCTAAGAAGATGGAAGACTCTGGACCCTGAAGAGGCAGGCCACACCCTCCTGACCCATCATTGCTGAGGGGGCGGAGCAGTAATCCTCAATGCAATGCAGAAAGGTTATAAAAAAAAGCCTCATAGGCTAGAGATCTAGAAGCTTACCTCACAAATTTTTGAGTTAAAAGGAAACCTAAAGTGAGAGGTATGTGGAGGCTGCCATATTTATTTCAGTTTAAGCAATACCAGCTGCCTGGTTACCCTGCTGATCCTCTGCCTCTAATACTTTTATCTATAGCCCCTGAACAAGCATGCAGCAGATCAGGTGTTTCTGACATTATGTCAGATCTGACAAGATTAGCTGCATGCTTGTTTCTGGTGTGATTCAGACACTACTGCAGCCAAACAGATCAGCAGGGCTGTCAGGCAACTGGTATTGTTTAACAGGAAATAAATATGGCAGCCTCCATATTCTTCTCACTACAGCTGTCCTTTAAGAAAGCAAAACACTTTAAGACACGCCCCTGCCACACCTATCGCCGTGGCCCGCCACACCCCTGGTCACTCATATCACAAATAATTCATAAGCAAAAGATGCAGTTTTATCATTCAAACCACACTGGTCCTTTTTTTCATAATTAGTTTTACTAATAAAATGTAAGAAATAGGGCTGGAACTCACTTGAGCGCTTTTTTTTGAACGTTTAGGGTGCGCTTTAAATCACTCGCCATTTCCCTAAACGCTCTGCCAATGGAAATAAATGTAACAAATTCTACAGTAGCGACTGCGATTAGCAAAATCCTAATCGTAGAACATGCAGCATTGAGGGAGCTTTTGTTCCTCAATGTAAGGTATATACGCGCTGGCACTACACATAGCGATTTGTGTGCGATTTTAAATTACTGCAAACTGTAAAAAAAATGATAATAATTTGAATGGACCAATCTGAATTAAAATCGCTAATCGCTATCACAATCGCAGGTAAAAAGCTTACACTTTTAAAAATCGCTACTAAAATCACCAGAAATCGCTCATGATTTCGCTTACAACACGCTAATTAAAAACATCGCTAGAGATTTGCGTTTTGTAGCAGTTTCCAGGCCATATATGGATTTAAAGGGTGAGAATGAAGTTTAGAGTCAATCTGAAAACATTTTCAGGAGAAATATACATAGATTTACACAGATCTCAGTCCTGAAAGAGGGACACATGAGGAAGAAAGAGGGACAGGGTTCCCAAAGAAGGACTGTCCCTCTGGAAAAGGCCCAGCAGGGAGCTATGCTAGAAGCTCTGCTATTCGATGCTGCAGAAGTTTCTCCGTTTAGTCCGGAAGCCCTCTTTAAGGCTGAAAAGTTGTTGTGAAAAAGTCTTGAAGCAGAAAACCCCAGATGTTGTTACAGCGATTAGCGAGGGGCTCAGAGCGCGGTGCCCCTGAGAGGACAGACTGTACTCTAGTTTCATGCCAAAAGAACCTTCTGCAAGTCAGCTGGAGACAGTCACACCCCCTGGAAATGTGTGGAGCCCTCCAGAACTCTCCGAACCAGAGACCCCATCACTGCTGCACTACAGCAACATATTACACAGCACGTCACAGGGACTCTTTATATTACACAGCATATCACAGGGGGTCTTTATATTACACAGCACGTCACAGGGACTCTTTATATTACACAGCGCATCACAGGATGTCTTTATATTACACAGCACATCACAGGGGGTCTTTATATTACACAGCACATTACAGGGGGTCTTTATATTACACAGCACATCACAGGGGGCCTTTATATTACACAGCACATCACAGGGGGTCTTTATATTACACAGCGCATCACAGGGGGTCTTTATATTACACAGCGCATCACAGCGGGTCTTTATATTACACAGCGCATCACAGGGGGTCTTTATAATACACTGTACATCACAGGGGGCCTTTATATTACACAGTACATTACAGGGGGTCTTTATATTACACAGCACATTACAGGGGGTCTTTATATTACACAGCACATTACAGGGGGCCTTTATATTACACAGCACATCACAGGGGGTCTTTATATTACACAGCACATCACATGGGGGCCTCTATATTACACAGCACATCACAGGGGGTCTTTATATTACACAGCGCATCACAGGGGGTCTTTATATTACACAGCGCATCACAGCGGGTCTTTATATTACACAGCGCATCACAGGGGGTCTTTATAATACACTGTACATCACAGGGGGCCTTTATATTACACAGTACATTACAGGGGGTCTTTATATTACACAGCACATTACAGGGGGCCTTTATATTACACAGCACATCACAGGGGGCCTTTATATTACACAGCACATCACAGGGGGTCTTTATATTACACAGCACATCACAGGGGGTCTTTATATTACACAGCACATCACAGGGGGTCTTTATATTACACAGTACATTACAGGGGGTCTTTATATTACACAGCACATCACAGGGGGTCTTTATATTACACAGCACATCACAGGGGGTCTTTATATTACACAGTACATTACAGGGGGTCTTTATATTACACAGCACATCACAGGGGGTCTTTATATTACACAGCACATCACAGGGGGTCTTTTTATTACACAGCACATCACAGGGGGTCTTTATATTACACAGCACATTACAGGGGGCCTTTATATTACACAGCGCATCACATGGGGGTCTTTATATTACACAGCGCATCACAGGGGGTCTTTATATTACACAGCGCATCACAGGGGGTCTTTATATTACACAGCGCATCACAGGGGGCCTTTATATTACACAGTACATTACAGGGGGCCTTTATATTACACAGTACATTACAGGGGGTCTTTATATTACACAGCACATTACAGGGGGTCTTTATATTACACAGCACATTACAGGGGGTCTTTATATTACACAGCACATTACAGGGGGCCTTTATATTACACAGCACATCACAGGGGGTCTTTATATTGCACAGCACATCACAGGGGGTCTTTATATTACACAGTACATTACAGGGGTCTTTATATTACACAGTACATTACAGGGGGCCTTTATATTACACAGTACATTACAGGGGTCTTTATATTGCACAGCACATCACAGGGGGTATTTATATTACACAGCACATTACAGGGGGCCTTTATATTACACCGTACATTACAGGGGGTCTTTATATTACACAGCACATCACAGGGGGTCTTTATATTGCACAGCACATCACAGGGGGTCTTTATATTGCACAGCACATCACAGGGGGTCTTTATATTGCACAGCACATCACAGGGGGTATTTATATTACACAGCACATGACAGGGGGCCTTTATATTACACAGTACATTACAGGGGGTCTTTATATTACACAGCACATCACAGGGGGCCTTTATATTACACAGCACATCACATGGGGTCTTTATATTACACCGTACATTAGAGGGGTCTTTATATTACACAGTACATTACAGGGGGTCTTTATATTACACAGGACATCACAGGGGGTCTTTATATTACACCGTACATTACAGGGGGTCTTTATATTACACAGGACATCACATGGGGTCTTTATATTACACCGTACATTAGAGGGGCCTTTATATTACACCGTACATTACAGGGGGTCTTTATATTACACAGCACATCACAGGGGGTCTTTATATTACACAGCACATCACAGGGGGCCTTTATATTACACCGTACATTACAGGGGGCCTTTATATTACACCGTACATTACATGGGGGTCTTTATATTACACCGTACATAACATGGGGTCTTTATATTACACCGTACATTAGAGGGGGTCTTTATATTACACAGTACATTACAGGGGGTCTTTATATTACACAGCATATCACAGGGGGTCTTTATATTACACAGCATATCACAGGGGGTCTTTATATTACACAGCACATCACAGGGGGTCTTTATATTACACAACACATCACAGGGGGCCTTTATATTACACAGTACATTACAGGGGGCCTTTATATTGCACAGCACATCACAGGGGGCCTTTATATTACACCGTACATTAGAGGGGGCCTTTATATTACACCGTACATTACAGGGGGCCTTTATATTGCACAGCACATCACAGGGGGTCTTTATATTACACCGTACATTACAGGGGGCCTTTATATTACACCGTACATTACAGGGGGCCTTTATATTACACCGTACATTACAGGGGGCCTTTATATTACACCGTACATTACATGGGGGTCTTTATATTACACAGCGCATCACAGGGGGTCTTTATATTACCCAGCACATCACAGGGGGCCTTTATATTACACCGTACATTACAGGGGGCCTTTATATTACACCGTACATTACAGGGGGCCTTTATATTACACAGTACATTACAGGGGGTCTTTATATTACACAGCACATTACAGGGGGCCTTTATATTACACCGTACATTACAGGGGGCCTTTATATTACACCGTACATTACAGGGGGGTCTTTATATTATACAGCGCATCACAGGGGGTCTTTATATTACCCAGCACATCACAGGGGGTCTTTATATTACACAGTACATTACAGGGAGTTTGTAGGGTCCGCTTAAAGGCATCTGAAATTAAGGGATATGAAGGCTGCCATATTTATTTCCTTTTTAAACAATACCAGTTGCCTGGCTGTTCCCCTGATCCTCTGTCTCTAAAGAGCAGTACCCTCTACGCAATTTCCACAGCAATTTTTCCAACAACCGGCATTTGTTTGAGCGTCGAGCGATGGTTTCCGCTATCTTGCGACATGGGCACAGACTGGTGATTACGCAAACAACGTTTGGCAGTGCACAGCGATAACTCTCACTGCAGATCAGATCTTTAAGATCCCCGACTACTCTGCACAAAGTACCACGATCGCTTGACTTCCTGTTCGCACCCGTAGAGTGCGTCGCGTGTACCCACCAAGCAGGAAAACGGTTCGGGGGAATGCTTGTCGTCGGGGACGTCGCTGGGATCCATCTTACTGCGTCATCAGGTTAGTATTCTACTTAAAGTGAACCTCCGGACTAAAAATCTACTCAGCAGCACTGAAAAGGCTTGGTGTTTCTTTAACAGTTTCACAGCATCAGAACTTTGTTTTTCTTACCAAAGCATCATTTTTAGCTGCATTTTTAGCTAAGCTCCACCCATCAAAGAAAACTGCCCGGGCTTTTTTTTCCCTGATGCTGTGCAAAGCATGATGGGATTTCCTATGTTGTTATTCACGTTGCCTAGCAACTGGGAGGGGTGATCAGCACACAGGACAGTTGGAACTGTGTCGCATGCTCCCTGTCACCTCATTTCAACCAAAAAGATGGCTGCTCTCATGGAATCAAACATTTGCCTGTTCTTTTAAAACAGGGTGGGTAAGAGATTATATTACCTATTTTAATTAACATAACTAATGTAACTTAATGACAGTATGTTTGTTTAGGCTAAAGTTCCCCTCCTGGATCCCTCTTTGCCGTTTTCGCCGCTCCCCGTCGTGATCCTGGCATTTAATCGCCAGTTTTACGCAGTGTTTACAAACAAAAAAACATGGCCGCTAACCAGGAAGTGATGTTTGTTTATGTATATCATGTTACAGTATACTAAAAGTTTTTATTACAGAATTATCTGCACTCCAGTCCGGGATTCTATTTTCACAGTTTCTCAGCATGGGCAGCTCCCTTCCCCCTCAGAGACAAGCTAAAACTGGGAGCAGAGACCTGTCTGTGAGGGATAAACAAAGCACACACACAGACTTCTCCCTATCACTGCAGAGGCAGCACATTCCTCTCTGGGTCGACAAAGCTTGACAAAGAAAAGAAGATTAGATATATTACAGAGACAGTGCAACTAGAAAAGGCTGCAGTAACACAGACCACATTAGAACAGGTATAGGAACTTAAAGGATAGAAGAAATAAGGCTGAACATTTTGTTACAGAGTCTCTTTAAGGCGATTGGAAGCTCTGTACAATCTACTGCCAGCAATTGTACAGAGCTTCTGATTTACATTTATTCTTTATCCTGCGTTAAGGCTAGTTATACACCAGGACGTTGCGTTTAGGGGACGTTATAGGGCACATAACGTGCCCCTAACGCAACACCTGGTGCTCTCTGGTGTGGACGTTGGAGTGAGCCGCGTTGTGCAGCTCACTCTGGCGTCCGTGATGCCGTGATGCGCACTCTTGTGCGCATGCGGCATCACGTGGTCCCGCAGGCCAATCGCCGCACAGAGCGGCCGCTCCAGGAAGTAAACACTGCACGTCACTGAGTGCAGTGAATATTAATTAGCCATGTGCCTGGCCGCTCTCCGCTCCTCCCCAACATGACTGAGCATGTGCGCACACTCTAACGAGGCTTAGCCACATAGAACGCACAGCATGCAGTACTTTGCTGCGCTACAATGTAACGCAACGTGGGCAGTGTGAACAGCCCACTTGTGTTACATTGCTGTGCGTTGGGAGAGCGTTACTGGCTGCACTAACGTGCGCCTGTAACATCCCTGTGTGTAAGCAGCCTAAATCACCGGGTCTCCTGTGGTTATAAACCTGCCGGCATCTGGCGCGTAGCCACGCCCCCAAACACATAAGGTCATCGTGGCTTCTTTATCTCCAAACAGAGAAGCGGCGATGATCTTTTGAGCAAGGGGGCGGGGCTAGGTGCTGGAAATCGGCAGTCACAGACCTTGGAAAACGGAATTAAAATCGCCCACAAAGTCGCTGTTAAGTCACTTTTGTACAGCGAATCAAAAGCGATTTTGCAGAACTCCTATACCTTACATTAAAGCACAATTGGCCAAGATTGCGATTTGGCCAAACGCCCTGTGCTTCCACCTGCATACACTTTCACTGGCATAGTGCTTTCTGGGATTGCCAATAATTTGAGTTGTAGTGAGAGGGATATGGAGGCTGCCATATTTATTTCCTTTTAAACAATACCAGTTTCCTGGCCGTCCTGCTGATTCTCTGCCTCTAATACTTTCAGCCATAGCCCCTGAACAAGCATGCAGCAGATCAGATGTTTCTGACATTATTGTCAGATCTGACAAGATTAGCTGTATGCTTGTTTTCCTTGTTATTCAGACACTACTGCAGCCAAAGAGATCAGCAAGGCTGCCAGGCAACTGGTATTTTTTTTAACAGGAAATACATATGACAGCCTCCATATACATCTCACCTCAGTTGTCCTTTAACCCCCTTGCCGTTCCAATTCTGGCGGCAAGGGGGCAGCGCAGCACTTTAAAAAAAAATAAAAAAATTTTAAATCATGTAGCGAGCCCAGGGCTCGCTACATGATAGCCGCTGACAAGCGGCATCCCCCTATCCACTCCGATCGCCTTTGGCGATCAGAGTAAGCAGAAAATCCCGTTCAGAACGGGATTTCCTGCTGGGCTTCCCTGGTCGCCATGGCGACCGGGCGGGATGACGTCACCGACGTCATAGGGAATCCCGATCCATCCCTCAGCGCTGCCTGGCACTGATTGGCCAGGCTGCGCAAGGGGTCTGGAGGGGGGGGGGGGCGGCGCGGCGGGTAGCGGTGAATCGGCGGCAAGCAGCGGCGATCGGGAACTGCACGCAGCTAGCAAAGTGCTAGCTGCGTGCAGGAACATTTTTTTTAGAAAATCGGCCCAGCGGGGCCTGAGAAATTCTCCTACGCAGGTTACCCCGAGCTGAGCTGCCTGTACATATACTGTATACTTCCCCCACCTCTTGTTTCCACCCCATTCCTTCAGATTGTAAGCTCGCAAGGGCAGGGCTCTCACCCTTTTGTGTCATGGAATGTTATTAATTCAATTGCTTGCACACTGTTAGAAATTTATACATTTTAGTCATCCTGTTAAATCAAATTGTAATCAGCAGTGCTGTATCTTGTATCAGTGTTCATATTTCCATGTATATCATTGTCTGTATCATTATGTATCCCTTGTTTGTTTTCTTACATTGTACAGCGCCACGGAATATGTTGGCGCTTTATAAATAAATAAATAATAATAATAATAATAATAAAAGGAGGTTAAAGAGGAACTCCAGTGGAAATAATGTACTAAAAAAAGTGCTTCATTTTTACAATAATTATGTATAAATGATTTAGTCAGTGTTTGCCCATTGTAAAATATTTCCTCTCCCTGATTTACACTCTGACATTTATCACATGGTGACATTTTTACTGCTGATAGGCGATGTCACTGGAAGGAGAGGAGGCTTGCTTTTTTGGCAGTTGGAAACAGCTGTAAACAATAATTGACCAATAGACTGAAGCTGTGGACACACAGGAGCCTCTAACGACCGGGCACCAGCTTTCCTCAGAAGGCGGTCGCCTATCTTTGATCCAGCGTCTGAATGAAACGAGGCGAGTCACTCTGGCAGCAGCATGCCGCGGAGGGTTCTGGAATTCAACGAGGACAGCCAGCCCTCATGACAACAATCTGTCCACATTACAGCGTTCCCTTGTGTCCCGGCCGCGTATGACCCCCCCTTCCCCGCCGCCTATCTGTCATGCAACAACTGTGCCCTTTTTCCATGACAAGAAATTCCACTTCCAGCCGGTAATACAAGCCCACTATCTGCCCAGCCAGTGATTCCATTACAGCATAAGAGTCTCATTGTGTATGGGGGAGAAGCGCAGCACAGATTGTCCCCTCAGGAATGGAATTCACCCGCCGAGACGCACGGCGACGCCCATCCACCACCCCACAGCCATGCTAACGACATGGCCAAATCCATACATTTACATGTTTATCCTAATGCTCTCTGACGCAAGAGATATGAAGGCTGCCATATTTATTTCCTGTTAAACAATACCAGTTGCCTGGCTAGCGTCCTGCTGATCTATTTAGCTGCAGTAGTGTCTGAATAACACCAGAAACAAGCATGCAGCTAATCCAGTCTGACTTCAGTCAGAGTATCTGATCTGCTGCATGCTTGTTCAGGGGCTAGAAGCTGCATAGTTTACCTAAGGGCCCTTTTGACACGGGCAGCTGACAAGCAGTGAAGTCACCGCCTGTCAGCTGCTCTCCTGTACCAGCTGGGCGCTTGTTAGCGCTCAATACCGGCCCTGTACAGGCGGCCCCCCCACAAAGCGAAATCTCACAGCCGCACTCCGACGCAATATGTCGCGTTCCTCCGCCGCTCAGTAACGCCACCGCGTGTCAACTCTCGACACGCGTGGTGCTACAACCGCTGCAATCTGGCTGCATTTAAATTGCACTGGCGGGCGGCAAATGGGAGGCTGAACTGGTGGTTAAAGGGGCACTAGGACAAAAAATTGTAAAATGTAAAATATGTGCAAACATAGACAAATAAGTACGTTTTTTTTTCCAGAGTAAAATGAGCCATAAAGTACTTTTCTCCTATGTTGCTGTCACTTACAGTAGGCAGTAGAAATCTGACAGAAGCGACAGGTTTTGGACTAGTCCATCTCTTCATGGGGGAATACTCAGGGATTTATTTATTTTCAAAGCACTTAGTGAATGGCAGTTGCTCTGTCCAACTGCCAAAAAACTGTGTAGCAAGCAGGGAAGCCGGCCAGCATCATTGTATAAATCCTTTTTAGGGAATATATTTATAAATAATAAAAGCCTTGCTGAGAGTCCCCCATGAAGAGATGGGCTAGTCCAAAACCTGTCACTTCTGTCAGATTTCTACTGCCTACTGTAAGTGACAGCAACATAGGAGAAAAGTCATTTATGGCTCATTTCACTCTGGAAGAAACATACTTCATTTTTTTGTCTCAGTTTGCACAAATTTCAATTTTTCGCAATAGTGCCCCTTTAAACTAGGACTTCACCTCAGATTTACGTTAGCAGGATTTGGGGCCAGGTTCACACTAACCTTCTAGCTCACTGGATGTGCCCCAAGTGAGGGTCGCGCCACCTGGCAGCAGATAACGTGTAACAAGTCCGGGCCAGCGTTGTGGGTCGTCTACCTTATCCCGCCCTGGAGAGACGGAAGCAGATCTGCCTTCCATGTGTTTGCCAAGAGATCAGGGTCTAATGCCGGGAAAGGCTTCTGATAATAGTCGGCTAAACAAACCAGGCTCTGTCTATTAGTTATTACTTTATGGCAATCCCTGTACAAAGCTAGCTTACAAACAGGTGAGGGGGAGACAGGACAAGAACATTGCGGCCAAATAGAAAATCTAACACAGCAAGTAATCTATTGTGTTTACAGCACTTAAAGGGGACCTGAACTCAGAACTTCCTCTCTGCTCTTAATAAGCAACAGCATAATAACCTTTACAAAAACAGTTCATTGTTACAGCTGATACAAATCCTGCAATACCTCTGCAGTGTCTCCTTCCTGCTTTCATGGAAGCAGACATAGGGTTAACATCCTGGGTTTACAAATTAGCTGATCTGCCGTGGCAGAGGGGATTCCTGAGCTGACAGCTGAGCGATCAGATTACAGCTGTGATTAGTCACAGATGAGGGGGGGATTAGACAGGCTAAACTCTCTAAATACACACAGGGTGCATTTCTCTACGTTTTCTTTCGGCCCTGTGCAAGAGTTCAGCTCCACTTTAGAGCGGTATAAAACGCAAAACTACATGTATGCTTTACAACATTAAGCAACATTGAGCACAACATAACCCCCCCATCAAAAAAAAAAAATGCGGAAATAATGAATGTTAATTATCGGAAGGATTTTCACTAGGGCCGCATTTCTGCTGGGCCGCCGCGTCTGTTTCTGATACCTCCTCGTCAGCTGTGTTTTGGTGAGTCTGCAGCAGAATCGCTCGTCATGCACGAGGTTCAGATCCATGCGGCGACAAACTGCGCCATACATCATGTTTCCCCCGCATGTGATTTAAGTGCAGTCTATCGATTTCAATTGGCTGCGATTCTGCATCTGAAATCGTTGCGGAAAACAGACGCAATTAGCAGCTGGTGGAAACAGGTCTATAAGCTAACTGATACCATTTGCCCCATTTCTCGAAACATTACTTATGTAATTAGTGAGCAAACAAAGAAGGGAAAGTGCTCTACTTTACCCATAGATACAGGGGGAGTGTTTCACTTAAAGGAATACTATCGATTCACATATTTTTTTCAATTGACACAGGAATTTTTTGGGAAGTGCTGCTAAGTGTATACATTTTAGTAGCAACTTGTTTGTTTACTGCTATCAAAATACATCCAAACTTTACTGACGCCAAAACTGACCGCTGACTGAGCCATGAGGAGAGGGGAAATTCCCCTCACACCTGATCAGGTAACTCTATGTGTAATGCTACGTACACACATGCGACAACGATCGTTCGTTAAGAACGACGAACGAACTTTTAATTGATGAAAGAACGACCTAAGTAAAGGTAGTTTTAAAATGTGTGTAACGATCTAATCGTTAGAACGAACGTTACATCACAGAAAACAACTATTGCGCCTGCGCATAAAAATGAGAAGTTCCATGGAGAAATAGTGAAATGCGCATGTCAAGCCTAGTACGAACGATCGTTTCCAACGATGTACTACTTTTGCAAACGATCGTCGTTGGTTAAAATCCGCCGAGACAGAACTTTCTTTTGTAGCGATTTGGCTCGTTCGTCGTTTGCCTTAATAGTCGGTGGTTCGTTTTTTGTAACGATCGTCGTTGGTAAAGATCGGGGAACGATCGTTACAAACGACTATAGTCGCATGTGTGTACGCACCTTAACTCTGTGTGTGACAGAGAAGAGAGCTCCCAACAGCTGCAGCTCCTGTGTCCTGTGTTTCTGACTGAAGTGTCTGAAGAGAGCAGAGGAAATGTAACTAATTGTCACAGCTTTTCATACTGTTTTTGCTTTCAGAGTTTGGTATGTTTGATATTTGCTTTCTGTAGTCTGATATGCAACTCTGGCTGTGCATTGAAGCAGACACCCCTTCTGCAAGTGATTTGTCCCAATATAGCTAAATCCTACTCTCAATAAATTACAGCTTTTGCCTCTGATATTTAACATGAAAAGTAGGAAAATGTTTACACAGCTACTTAGACATTATTTGTACACTGTCATTTTAGAACACTTGGGTATCGATAGTATTCCTTTAATTACTTTGCACAAACAAAGCAATCTTATGAGTTCGCTACTAAGTGAAGTGAAAACTTAAAGGCAACTTCGAGGTGAGAGGGATATGGAGGCTGCCATATTCATTTCCTTGTAAACAATGCCAGTTGCCTGGCTGTCCTGCTCATCTTCTGGCATAAGTAGTGCCTGAGTCAAAACCCTGGAACAAGTATATGGCTAATCCAGTAAAACGTGAGTCAGAATACCTGATCTGCTGCATGCTTGTTCAGGGGCTATGGCTGAAAGTATTAGAGGCAGAGGATCAGCAGGACTGCCAGGAAACTGGTATTCTTTAAAAGGAAATAAATATGGCAGCCTCCATATCCCTCTCACGTCGGGTTCACTTTAACCACTTGAGGACCTAGGGCTTTCTACCCCTTAAGGACCGGCCACTTTTTTTCCATTCAGACCACTGCAGCTTTCACGGTTTATTGCTCGCTCATACAACCTACCACCTAAATGAATTTTGGCTCCTTTTCTTGTCACTAATAAAGCTTTCTTTTGGTGCTATTTGATTGCTCCTGCGATTTTTACTTTTTATTATATTCATCAAAAAAGACATGAATTTTGGCAAAAAAATGATTTTTTTAACTTTCTGTGCTGACATTTTTCAAATAAAGTAAAATTTCTGTATACATGCAGCGCGAAAAATGTGGACAAACATGTTTTTGATTAAAAAAAACCCATTCAGTGTATATTTATTGGTTTGGGTAAAAGTTATAGCGTTTACAAACTATGGTGCAAAAAGTGAAGTTTCCCATTTTCAAGCATCTCTGAGACCCCCTTCCGATCACCTCCCCAGTGCATTGATTGCATCTATTTTCCCCTCTAACCACCCCCTGAGACACCCATCAATCACCTCCTGTCACCCCCCCTAGCACTCCTATCCATCAGATCAGGCCCAATACAACCTGTCATCTAAAAGGCCACCCTGCTTATGACCGGTTCCACAAAATTCGCCCCCTCATAGACCACCTGTCATCAAAATTTGCAGATGCTTATACCCCTGAACAGTCATTTTGAGACATTTGGTTTCCAGACTACTCACGGTTTTGGGCCTGTAAAATGCCAGGGCGGTATAGGAACTCCACAAGTGACCCCATTTTAGAAAAAAAGACACCCCAAGGTCTGAGGGCATTCTGAGGGTGTGGGCGGGTGATTGAGTGCCCTAGGGGCAGATAGGGGTCTAATCTGATAGGTAGCATTGACAGGGGGTGATTGATGGGTAATTAGTGGGTGTTTAGGGTAGAGAATAGATGGAAACACTGCGCTTGGGTGGTGATCTGATGTCGGATCTGCGGGCGATCTATTGGTGTGGGTGGGTGATCAGTTTGCCCGCAAGGGGCAGGTTAGGGGCTGATTGATGGGTGGCAGTGACAGCGGGTGATTGATGGGTGGCAGTGACAGGGGGTGATTGATGGGTGGCAGTGACAGGGGGTGATTGATGGGTGATAGGTGATTGGCAGGTGATTGACAGGTGATCAGTGGATTATTACAGGGAAGGACAGATGTAAATATTGCACTGGCGAATTGATAAGGGGGGGTCTGAGGGCAATCTGAGCGTGTAGGCGGGTGATTGGGTGCCCGCAAGGGGCAGATTAGGGTCTGATCTGATGGGTAACAGTGACAGGTGGTGATAGGGGGTGATTGATGGGTAATTAGTGGGTGTTTAGAGGAGAGAATAGATGTAAACGCTGCGCTTGGGTGGTGATCTGATGTCGGATCTGCAGGCGATCTATTTGTGTGGGTGGGTGATCAGATTGCCCGCAAGGGGCAGGTTAGGGGCTGATTGTTGGGTGGCAGTGACAGGGGGTGATTGATGGGTGATAGGTGATTGGCAGGTGATTGACAGGTGATCAGTGGGTTATTACAGGGAAGGACAGATGTAATTAATGCACTGACGAATTGATAAGGGGGGGGGGGGGGTCTGAGGGCAATCTGAGCGTGTGGGCGGGTGATTGGGTGCCCGCAAGGGGCAGATTAGGGTCTGATCTGATAGGTAACAGTGACAGGTGGTGATAGGGGGTGATTGATGGGTGATTGATGGGTAATTAGTGGGTGTTTAGAGAAGATAACAGATGTAAACGATACATTTGGGAGGTAATCTGACGGCGGGTTTGCGGGCGATCTAATGGTGTGGGTGGGTGATCAGATTGCCCGCAAGGGGCAGGTTAGGGGCTGATTGATGGGTGGCAGTGACAGGGGGTGACAGGGGGTGATTGATGGGTGATAGGTGATTGGCAGGTGATTGACAGGTGATCAGTGGGTTATTACAGGGAAGAACAGATGTAATTAATGCACTGGTGAATTGATAAGGGGGGGTCAGAGGGCAATCTGAGCGTGTGGGCGGGTGATTGGGTGCCCGCAAGGGGCAGATTAGGGTCTGATCTGATAGGTAAAAGTGACAGGTGGTGATAGGGGGTGATTGATGGGTAATTAGTGGGTGTTTAGAGGAGAGAATAGATGTAAACAATGGATTTGGGAGGTGATCTGATGTCGGATCTGCGGGGGGCGATCTATTGGTGTGGGGGGGTGATCAGATTGCCCGCAAGGGGCAGGTTAGGGGCTGATTGATGGGTGGCAGTGACAGGGGGTGATTGATGGGTGATTGACAGGCGATTGACAGGTGATTGACAGGTGATCAGGGGGGATAGATGCATACAGTACATGGGGGGGGGGTCTGGGGAAAATCTGAGGGGTGGGGGGGTGATCAGGAGGGAGCAGTGGGCAGGGGGGGGGATAAAAAAAAAATAGCGTTGACAGATAGTGACAGGGAGTGATTGATGGGTGATTAGGGGGGTGATTGGGTGCAAACAGGGGTCTGGGGGGTGGGCAGGGGGGGGGGGGGGTCTGATGGGTGCTGTGAGCGATCTGGGGCAGGGGGGGGGGGTAAAAAATCAGTGTGCTTGGTGCAGACTAGGGTGGCTGCAGCCTGCCCTGGTGGTCCCCCGGACACTGGGACCACCAGGGCAGGAGGCAGCCTGTATAATACACTTTGTAAACATTACAAAGTGTATTATACACTTTGTATGCGGCGATCGTCGGGTTAACATCCCGCCGGCGCTTCAGTATGGCCGGCGGGATGTTGCGGCGGGTGAGCGGCGCCAGGCGGAGGCGGAGGATCGCGTCACGGATGACGCGATCGCTCTGCCCATGCCCCTACAAGGACCGCCGCCAATTGTCAATACGGCGGTCCTTGCGGGGTGCACTTCCCGGCCGCCAATTGTCAATACGGCGGTCGGGAAGTGGTTAACTTTTTAACCCTTCTAGTCCTCTCTGTTGCGACGCCGTCGGGTCAGTGATACCAAGTTGTGGGCCACTGCGCATACGTTGTACTGCCCACACGTGCTTCCGACTGCGCTGCCATAGCCGGGAGCGTTCTGCGCACGCAAAGTTTGTTAACCCCTTCCTGACCGCCTAACATCAACGGGCTGAGGGAAGGTAGCACCCCAAAACCGCCTAAAGCCGACAGGCGTCAAGTCCTGGAGGCGTAGTGTAGCATGGAACACGAGCGCATGCGCGATCGTTCCCTGCAGAGACGCGGAGATTTGTGATCAGCCTGCCAGCCACACTAGCGGCTGGCAGACTGTTAGAAAATTAATAAAAAAAGTTATTTACCCTGTACAGGGGACAGCCCTGACTCGGAACTGTCCCTCTGATTGGCTTGCAATCTCAGCCCTCTCATAGGCTGATGCCTAGGAGAGGAGAGGGAGTGGGCGGATCGCCGTCCAGGGCCAATTTAGGGGGAGGGAGTGGGACAATGAAGCTTTCAAAGACCACCAAAAGAAAGGCCTGGCGCACACCAAGCGTTTTTGGTAGCGGTTTCAAAACCGCTGCCGCCTGTGAAAACGCTTGGCTAATGTATCTCCATGGGATGGTGCACACCAGCGGTTTGAGGTTTTTAGCAAACTGCAAACGTGGGTCCTGCAGCATTTTTGCGGTTTGCAGAAGCGTTTCTGCCTCAATGTAAAGTATAGGAAAAGCGCAAACTGCTCTGAAAAACACTAGATCAGAGCTGTTTTCCAGGCGTTTTTGTTACAGAAGCTGCTCAGTAACAGCTTTACTGTAACAATATATGACATCTGCTACACAAAAACGCTCCAAAAAATGCTAAGCATGTTTAGAAAACCTCTTTAAGGGCCCATTCACATTTAAAAGCGCAAAACTTGCGTGGAAAAATCACAGTACACTGCAGCGATTTTTTTTCTTACAGCACAGGACCAGACCCCCCAGTGTTTCCGGTATCACATAACGTTTCCTGGACAGGACTAGGTGCAGTGCAGGGAGAATGTCCAATAAACTGAATGTCTTTCCTCTCTGCTGCATCGGGAGGGGGTGGGAGGCAGGGGGAGGAGCCTGCAGCCACAATGAATGGAGCATTGCCAGCTGGGGGAGGCAATGAAATGCTACAGAGTGCACATCCATGCTGGGCTGCGGAGATCTGAGCTCTTCTGCAGAGTCCCTCACAGCTGCTGGAGATATGGAGAGATCGAGAGGCCGACTGTCACACACGTGCAATCTGTGCACGGTCACACACGTACAATCTGCAGACAGTCACACACGTGCAATATGCAGACAGTCACACACACGCAATCTGCTGACAGACACACACACACCTGCAATCTGCAGACAGTCACACACCTGCAATCTGCAGACAGTCACACACGTGCAATCTGCAAACAGTCACACACGTGCAATCTCCAGACAGTTGCATGCGCAATATGCAGACAGTCACACACGTGTAATCTCCAGTTACATGCGCAATATGCAGACAGTCACACACGCGCACTATGCAGACAGTCACACACGCGCAATATGCAGACCGTCACACACGCGCAATATGCAGACAGTCACACATGCAATCTGCAGATAGTCACACACGCAATCTCCAGACAGTTGCATGCGCAATATGCAGACAGTCACACACGTGCAATCTGCAGACAGTCACACACACGCAATCTGCAGACAGTCACACACACGCAATCTGCAGACAGTCACACACACGCAATCTGCAGACAGTCACACACGTGCAATCTGCAGACAGTCACACACGTGCAATCTGCAGACAGTCACACACGTGCAATCTGCAGACAGTCACACACGTGCAATCTGCAGACAGTCACACACGCGCAATATGCAGACAGTCACACACACGCGCAATATGCAGGCAGTCACACACGCGCAATATACAGACAGTTACATGCGCAATATATAGACAGTCACACACGTGCAATCTGCTGACAGTCGCACACGTACAATCTGCAGACAGTCACACACTCACAATCTGCTCACAGTCACACACGTGCAATCTGTGCACAGTCACACACGCGCAATCTGCTGACAGTCACACACGTGCAATCTGCAGACACACATGCAATCTGCAGACAGTCACACACGTGCAATCTGCAGACATGCAATCTGCAGACAGTCACACACGCGCAATATGCAGACAGTTACATGCGCAATATGCAGACAGTCACACACGCGCAATATGCAGACAGTCACACACGTGCAATATGCAGACAGTTACACACGCGCAATCTGCTGATAGTCACACATGCGCAATCTGCAGACAGTCACACACGTGTAATCTGCAGACAGTCACACATGTGCAATCTGCTGACAGTCACACACGTGCAATCTGCAGACAGTCACACACGCGCAATCTGGTGACAGTCACACATGTGCAATCTGCAGACAGTCACACACGTGCAATCTGCAGACAGTCACACGCGCGCAATCTGTGCACAGTCACATAGGTGCAATCTGCTGACAGTCACACACGTACAATCTGCAGACAGTCACACACTCACAATCTGCTGACAGTCACACACGTGCAATCTGTGCACAGTCACACACGCGCAATCTGCTGACAGTCACACACGTGCAATCTGCAGACACACATGCAATCTGCAGACAGTCACACACGTGCAATCTGCAGACATGCAATCTGCAGACAGTCACACACGCGCAATATGCAGACAGTTACATGCGCAATATGCAGTCACACACGCGCAATATGCAGACAGTCACACACGTGCAATATGCAGACAGTTACACACGCGCAATCTGCTGATAGTCACACATGCGCAATCTGCAGACAGTCACACACGTGTAATCTGCAGACAGTCACACATGTGCAATCTGCTGACAGTCACACACGTGCAATCTGCAGACAGTCACACACGCGCAATCTGGTGACAGTCACACATGTGCAATCTGCAGACAGTCACACACGTGCAATCTGCAGACAGTCACACGCGCGCAATCTGTGCACAGTCACATAGGTGCAATCTGCTGACAGTCACACACGTACAATCTGCAGACAGTCACACACTCACAATCTGCTGACAGTCACACACGTGCAATCTGTGCACAGTCACACACGCGCAATCTGCTGACAGTCACACACGTGCAATCTGCAGACACACATGCAATCTGCAGACAGTCACACACGTGCAATCTGCAGACATGCAATCTGCAGACAGTCACACACGCGCAATATGCAGACAGTTACATGCGCAATATGCAGACAGTCACACACGCGCAATATGCAGACAGTCACACACGTGCAATATGCAGACAGTTACACACGCGCAATCTGCTGATAGTCACACATGCGCAATCTGCAGACAGTCACACACGTGTAATCTGCAGACAGTCACACATGTGCAATCTGCTGACAGTCACACACGTGCAATCTGCAGACAGTCACTCACGCGCAATCTGGTGACAGTCACACACGTGCAATCTGCAGACAGTCACACACGTGCAATCTGCACACAGTCACACACGCGCAATCTGCAGACAGTCACACGCGCGCAATCTGTGCACAGTCACATAGGTGCAATCTGCAGACAGTCACACACGCGTAATCTGCTGACAGTCACATACGTGCAATCTGTGCACAGTCACATAGGTGCAATCTGCAGACAGTCACACACATGCAATCTGCAGACAGTCACACACGTACAATCTGCAGACAGTCACACACATGCAATCTGCAGACAGTCACACACGTACAATCTGCAGACAGTCACACACGTGCAATCTGCAGACAGTCACACACGTACAATCTGCTGACAGTCACATACGTGCAATCTGTGCACAGTCACATAGGTGCAATCTGCAGACAGTCACACACATGCAATCTGCAGACAGTCACATACGTACAATCTGCAGACAGTCACACACGTGCAATCTGTTCACAGTCACATAGGTACAATCTGCAGACAGTAAAAGGTGACCACACATCTAGCCATGTATGGGCAGATTTGACCAAGAGAAAAATCTCTTTCTAATCCAATCTAATTAGAGAGAGATCTGTCAGCTGCCCACACACTGCAGGCCTATTTTAGATTGATACTGAAATCGATCCAGAATACTGCTCCTCTGAGATTTACTTATTGTATTTATAAAGCGCCAACATATTACGCAGCGCTGGACATTAGTTTAGGCTACAGACAATATTTAGGCCTTTCACACCAAGACGTTGCGTTTTAGGGGACGTTATGGCCTCGTTCAAATCTAGGAGCGCAGATGGCCGTGCGATGCGAACGCAGCGCATCGGATCGCACGCCATCTGCGCCGCTGCCCACTGCGCTGCTGATCCTATCCATTGACAGTGATGGGATCAGCTCTGCGCTTCTGGGCAAAATGCAGGCAGCAGTACGCAAGTGCTTCCCAGCGCATCGTACTGCTGCGCAGCGCAGTAGATGTGAACGGCAGAAGGACTGTCTATGCCCTTCTGCCGTTCCTGCGTTTCAGCACATCATACACTCTGCCATATCCGCACGAAAGCGCGTATGATGTGAGGTCGCATAACGTGCCCCTAACGAAACGCATGGTGGTGTTGAAGTTGGACGTCAGATTGAGCCGCATTATGAGGCTCTTGGTGCTATCCTGGGAAGTCCGGATCTTTTCAATGATTCGGATGATTCAAAATCGGATCATTGAAAAGATCCAGATCTTTGAACCGAATCTTTGAATCATTTTACTAGGGAGACAGGAAGCAGGGGTGCAGCAGAGTGAGAGGTGCAGGAGAATGAGGGCACATTGAGGGTGCTAATTAGGAAGGGAGAGATGCAGCAGGAAGATTGTGCTTGTGCACAGAAGCTGCACTTCCTGTTTCTTCCAGATATCCACTGTGAACCGAATCCTTCATTGTGATGATCCGGATGATTCGACTCACAAAAAAGATCCGGATCAAAGATCCGAATCGTTCATGATCTGGACAACACTACAGTGCAGTGAATATTAATTAGCCATGTGGCTAGGAACAATAGCGACTCTCCCCTTACTGAGCATGTGCAAACAGTCTAACTCAGCTAAAACCACCTATAACGCACAGCATGCTGCACTCTCTTTTCGAACGTCCAGCGTTACAATGTAACGCAACGTGGGCACTGTGAACAGCACATTGTTTTTTTATTACTGTGAGTTGGGCTGCGTTACAGGCTGCTCTAACGTGCGCCTGTAACTTCCCACTGTGAAAGCAGCCTTAGGGGTGACATACAGCAATATGACAATACAGGAATACAAGAAAACCAGATCACACAGCACATTATGAGTACCAGGTAATGCTTAGTCACTGGAGGGGAGCATGGAGATCACACAGCACAGTATGAGTACAAGGTAATGCTTAGTCAGTCACTGGAGGGGAGCATGGAGATTAGGCAAGTGGAGTTCACTCAGATGCATAGCATGGGTTCACAGTAATGGAGGTGCATGATCAGGTAGGACACAAAAGGAGGAGGACCCTGCCCAAAAAGGCTTACAATCTAGAGGGAGAGGTAAGGTCACGAGAGGTAGGGGACCAGAGTTCAGCTGTGGGTTTAGAGCACTTGTGAGGGGTAGTAGGCCAGAGTGAAAAGATGAGTTTTGAGGGCTTTCTTGAAGATGTTGAAGGAGGGGGCTGCCCTAATGGGTGGAGGTAGGGAGTTTCATAGTGTCGGAGCAGCTCTTGAGAAGTCCTGGAGGCGTGCATGGGACTGGGTGATGCGGGGGGCGGTTAGGCGAAGTTCATTGGAAGAGCAGAGTGAGCGGCTAGGTGTGTACCTCTGAGTAAGATCAGAAGTGTAGGTTGGACAGGTTTTGTGGACAGATTTGTAGGTCAGACACAGTATCTTGAATCTGATTCTGGACTGGATAGGAAGCCAGTGGAATGATTCACAGGGGGGAGCCACCCTGGTGGAGCGATGGGAAAGTGGATAATTCTGGCTGCCGCATTCATGATGGACTGCAGTGGGGCTATTCGGGTCATAGGGAGACCAGACAGAAGGGCATTACAGTAGTCAAGGTGGGAAATTATGAGGGCATCAGGCCCGGATTCACATCACAGGAGCCTATAGGCACAGATGTCCTGGCACCCTAGACTCCGCCCTCCATGCCCGCAGGCCCGGATTTACATCACAGGAGCCTATAGGCAAAGACGTCCTGGCACCCTAGACTCCGCCCTCCATGCATGCAGGCCCGGATTCACATCACAGGAGCCTATAGGCACAGATGTCCTGGCACCCTAGACTCCGCCCTCCATGCATGCAGGCCCGGATTTACATCACAGGAGCCTATAGGCACAGATGTCCTGGCACCCTAGACTCCTCCCTCCATGCATGCAGGCCCGGATTTACATCACAGGAGCCTATAGGCACAGATGTCCTGGCACCCTAGACTCCGCCCTCCATGCATGCAGGCCCGGATTCACATCACAGGAGCCTATAGGCACAGATGTCCTGGCACCCATAGACTCCGCCCTCCATGCATGCAGGCCCAGATTTACATCACAAGAGCCTATAGGCACAGATGTCCTGGCACCCTAGACTCCTCCCTCCATGCATGCAGACCCGGATTTACATCACAGGAGCCTATAGGCACAGACGTCCTGGCACCCTAGACTCCGCCCTCCATGCATGCAGGCCCGGATTTACATCACAGGAGCCTATAGGCACAGATGTCCTGGCACCCTAGACTCCGCCCTCCATGCATGCAGGCCTGGATTTACATCACAGGAGACTATAGGCACAGATGTCCTGGCACCCTAGACTCCGCCCTCCATGCATGCAGGCCAGGATTTACATCACAGGAGCCTATAGGCACAGATGTCCTGGCACCCTAGACTCCGCCCTCCATGCATGCAGGCCCGGATTTACATCCCAGGAGCCTATAGGCACAGATGTCCTGGCACCCTAGACTCCGCCCTCCATGCATGCAGGCCAGGATTTACATCACAGGAGCCTATAGGCACAGATTTCCTGGCACCCTAGACTCCGCCCTCCATGCATGCAGGCCAGGATTTACATCACAGGAGCCTATAGGCACAGATGTCCTGGCACCCTAGACTTTACCCTCCATAAAACCTACAAACCCCCACCGAACCGCACCGCAAGTGTGCTGGCTGTCCCAGCTGTCACTTCTCCCTTACTTCCCTTGCCCGTCATAGGTAGCTGCAGGTGCCCCTTAGTATAAGGTAGCCAGAAGTACCTTAAATATTAGGTAGCTAGAGGTGCCCCAAGTATTAGGTAGCTAGAGGAACCTCAATATTTAGTAGCTAGAGGTTTCCCTAACTGAAGGGAGATCTAGTCAGTAGAATGCAGAGACCTAGATGAGTAACCTCTCATTTACGCTTTGCTCAGGACTCTGCACGAGGGAGGGAGGGACTAGGGGAGGGGATGGAGCCGTCTTTCCAACTTCAGGTGCCTGTAGGCACATGCCTACAGTGTCTTATGGTAAATTCGGCCCTGGAGGGCATGGATGAGGAGTTTGGTGGTGGCAGACGTCAGGAAAGGTCGGATCTTGCAGATGTTATGAAGGTGGAAGTTGCAGGACTTTGTGAGGTTTTGGATGTGGGAAGTGAAGGAGAGTGCGGAGTCCAGGGTGACAGCCAGACAGCGGGCTTGAGAGGTAGGGCGAATGGTAGTGTGGTTAACAGTGACCTGCACATCTGGGAGGTTCATGGATGTCCGGGTGGGAAGATTATAAATTCCGTTTCGTTTCAGGAACCTAGCGGACATCCAGAAGGAGATGGCTGATAGACAGGAGGAGACCTTGTCCATGGTAGTGGTGGATAGGTCAGGGGTGTGGAGGTAGATCTGGGTGTCATCTGCATACAGATGATAGTTAAAACCTAAGGAGGAGATAACCTTGCCAATGGAGGATGTGTATAGGGAGAACAGTAGGGGGCCAAGGACCGAGCCTTGGGGGACTCCTACCGAGAGGTGGTTGGTGGTAGATGAAGACTCATTGAAGGGGGTCGTGAAGGTGCAGTTAGGATGAGAGCCAGGTGAGGGCGAGGTCATGAATGCCCATGGATTGGAGGGACTGGAGGAGTAGGGGATGGTCCACTGTGTCAAAAGCTGCTGAAAGGTCAAGGAGGAGGAGAATGGAGGATTTGCCTTCAGGTTTAGCTAAGGCCAGGTCATTGACCACTTTGGATGGATCAGATCCTATCGTTCACCAATCTGACTACAAGCCACATTTTAGATGCTGTGGGGGTCTGATTAAACATCTGTGAGATTTTACTGGAGTCAGAACTGGGCAGCAGGATTGCCAAACCTGCGTACACCCGATAGATGTTCTCGGCCAACGCAGTCAGCGGTGGCTGTCCAGGACGAGAATCTGGCACCAGTACTGCTGTCCCTTGTGGGTGCTTAAGAGTGTTCAGGTCTGAATTTGGGAAACTGAAATTCGGAAATCCGCCCGTCACCCCATTTCAGCACCCGACAAGATGACAGGGTCAGAGGGAGGTCACTTGTTTGCGCTTCACGGGAATCACGTGAACATGAGATGTTTAATTCGGGTTTCCAAATTTCAATATCCCGAATTCGGACATCAACACTAGTACTTAATGACCTGCCATGCGGGATAGTTAAAGAGCACCTCTAGGGGGGGGAAAAAGACAATAGAAGACAGAGAAATCCACCCTGTGTGCATTTATAGAGAACAGCCTGCCGAATTCTCCCTTCTCAGCAAGTAATGAGCCAGTGTAAATTGAGCTGTCTGCCAAGTCTGCCAAATTCTGAACTAATATGTAAACACAGGAGGTTAACCCTTCATGTGCTCCCAGGATACCAGGAAGTAACACTGCAGAATCTCAGTAGGAGTTCTAGACCCTGAACAAGCATGCAGCAGATCAGGTTCTCTGACTGAAGTGTGACTGGATTAGCTGAATGCTTGTTCCAGGTGTGGGATTCAGGCACTATTGCAGCCAGAGAAATCAGCAGGACAGCCAGGCAACTGGTATTATTTAACAAGAAATAAATATGGCAGCCTCCATATCTCTTTTGTTACAGTTGTCATTTAAAAGGAAGCATAAAGCAAATTGTGTTGCCCCATGATATACTTACCTGGGGTTTCCTCCAGCCCCTTTTGCAGCTGACATGTCCCACGCCACATCTCCGCTCGCAGCCGCCAGGCCGGGGTCCCCGAGTGCTGCAGAGGCCGACCTTGCTCTTCTGCGCCTGCGTGAGCGCCGCTGTCAATCAAGTCCACGTTGTCCGCAGCATACTGCGCAGGCCTACACAGTACGCTGCGGACAACGTGGACTTGATTGACAGCGGCGCTCATGCAGGCGCAGTAAGGACAACCTCGAGGTCGGCCTCTGCACCGGCTCTTGCACAGAACAGAACGAAAACACAGAGAAAGGCACCCTGAATGTGTTTAGAGAGTTTAGCCTGTCTGATTCCCACTCCTCTGTGACGAATCACAAATTATAATTTGATCCCTCAGCCGGTTCAGCTGACTGCCCCAGCAGAGCAGCTAATTTGTAAACACAGGATGTTAACACTATGCTTGCTTCCATGAAAGCAGGAAGTAGACACACTGCAGATGTATTGCAGGATTAGTATCAGCTGTAACAAAGAAGTGTTTTTCTGTAAAGGTTATTATGCTGTTGCGTATCTTTTAGAGCAGAAGGGAAGTCCTGAGTTTAGGTCCGCTTTACAGATCACATTAAGGGTGGGAAATGTTGTGAAATGAGTTACTGTGGTCTCATTTTGGCATTTTAGCCGGGTGTGTACACTTTATATTTGCTGTACATGTAGTGAATACTGGACGCCATGGAAATATCAATCTATACAGGACTTGTGTAATACAGGGATAAGCCCATCGTTACTTAAAGCGGATCCGAGATGAAAAACTAACTATAACAAGTAACTTGTCTGTATATCTTATCTATGGTTTAGACAGCAAATCTAGCTGCAAACAGCTTCAATAGAAAATGATTATTTCTTCCTGTGATACAATGACAGCAGCCATGTTGTTAGTAAACATTACACAGAGGCAAGCTTATCTGTATCTTGAGCAAAAAAAACTAATCCCCCCCCCCCCCCCCTCCTCTCTCCTTCCCTCTGCCTCTGGGCTCGTTTCCACTATTGCGGTGCGGAATCGCCTGGATTCCACCGCTGACAAAATCGCATGCGGATGCGATTCCGCATGCGTTTTTTGCCGCGTTTTGGCATGCGATTTCGCATAGGTAAGGGTATATGCGAATTTAACCATGTCACTGCCTGTGTGGGTTTACATTGGTACCTATGCGAATTCGCATGCGAATTCGTGGCAAAAAAACGCATGGGGAAAACGCAAGCGATTTTTCCTATTAAATACATTGCCTGCGATTCGCCTATATTCCACACGCAGGCGAATTCTGCGGGGTCTACCGTGCAGAAAAATCCTGCACAGAAAAACGCAAATGAAAACTGACAAGTGGAAACAGTCCCATCCACTTGTATTGCCTATGCGAATCGGCATGCGTTGTCTGCATGCGGATTCGCGCTAGTGGAAACGGGCCCTCTGAAGTCTCTGGTTAGTAATACCTCCCCCTGCCCAGACTGAGCTCCCATGAGCCCTTGCTACTGTCTGAAAGTGCCTTGGCTCTCTGAAAAACGGTGGGCGTGGCTTGTTTAGTTTATAGGGAATTGTATTAAAACAAAAAAGTATTTGGCTTGAGGAATGCCCTATAAACAATAGGAAAGGAACACAATTATGCAATGTGTAAAAGTTCATCTCGGATCCACTTTAACTTACACACTGCCTTCCAGATACACTGCGCCCAGTGCTAGACTCCACCTCCAGATGACATATAGTCAGTACAGTACTGGGCTCAGTATATGTAGAGAACACTGTACTGCATGCATAGACTGCATATAGGTAGTACTGGCATCAGTATAAGTAGTAGAGAACACTGTACTCCATGCATAGAAAACACAGACAGGGCTGTCATTAGTATATAGTATAGGTAGTGTCTGTGTGGGTTTCCTCCGGGAACTCGAGTTTTCTCCCACATCCCAATACCATACAAGTAAGTTATATTATGATCCACCTAAAATTGGCCCTAGACTACGATACATACACTACACAACACATACATAGACATAGGACTATGGTAGAGACTAGATTGTGAGCCCCTCTGAGGGACAGATAGATAAGTGACAAGTCAACATACACTGTACAGCGCTGCTGAAGATGTCGGCGCTACATCAATACTAAATCATGATGATTGCCAGTATAGGTAGTGAACACTGTGCTCTATATACACTACATATAGGCATTGCTGGTATAGATAGTGAACACTGTGCTGCATATTCAAGACATATAGGCACTGCTGGGGGCACACACATACAAATATAGGCAGTGCTGGTATAGGGTATAGGTAGTAAATAATATATATATACATATATGCATTGCTGGTATAATATAGGCAGTGCTGGTATAGGGTATAGGTAGTAAATAATATATATATATATATATGCATTGCTGGTATAATATAGGCAGTGCTGGTATAGGGTATAGGTAGTAAATAATATATATATATATGCATTGCTGGTATAATATAGGCAGTGCTGGTATAGGGTATAGGTAGTAAATAATATATATATATATATATATATATATATATATATATATATGCATTGCTGGTATAATATAGGCAGTGCTGGTATAGTGAACACTGTATATATAGGCAGTGTTGGTATAGGGTATAGGTAGTGAATAATATATATATATATATATATATATATATATATATATATATATATATATATATATATATATATATATATATATATATATATATATATTGTGGTTTGCAAAAGTTTTCGGCCCCCTTGAAGTTTTCCACATTTTGTCACATTACTGCCACAACATGAATCAATTTTATTGGAATTGCACGTGACAGACCAATACAAAGTGGTGTACACGTGAGAAGTGGAATGAAAATCATACATGATTCCAATTTTTTTTTACAAAAATAATAACTGCAAAGTGGGGTGTGCGTAATTATTCAGCCCCCTTTGGTCTGAGCGCAGTCAGTTGCCCATAGACATTGCCTGATGAGTGCTAATGACTAAATGGAGTGCACCTGCATGTTATCTAATGTCAGTACAAATACAGCTGCTCTGTGATGGCCTCAGAGGTTGTCTAAGAGAATATTGGGAACAACAACACCATGAAGTCCAAAGAACACGTCAGACAGGTCAGGGACAAAGTTATTGAGAAATGTAAAGCAGGCTTAGGCTGCAAAAAGATTTCCAAAGCCTTGAACATAACACGGAGCACTGTTCAAGCGATCATTCAGAAATGGAAGGAGTATGGCACAACTGTAAACCTACCAAGACCAGGCAGTCCACCTAAACTCACAGGCCAAACAAGGAGAGCGCTGATCAGAAATGCAGTCAAGAGGCCCATGGTGACTCTGGACGAGCTGCAGAGATCTACAGCTCAGGTGGGAGACTCTGTCCATAGGACAACTATTAGTCATGCACTGTACAAAGTTGGCCTTTATGGAAGAGTGGCAAGAATAAAGCCATTGTTAAAAGAAAAGCATAAGAAGTCCCATTTGCAGTTTGCCACAAGCCATGTGGGGGACACAGCAACCATGTGGAAGAAGGTGCTCTGGTCAAATGAGACCAAAAATTGAACTTTTCGGACAAAATGCAAAACGCTATGTGTGGCAGAAAACTAACACTGCACATCACTCTGAACACACCATCCCCACCGTCAAATATAGTGGTGGCAGCATCATGCTCTGGGGGTGCATCTCTTCAGCAGGGACAGGGAAGCTGGTCAGAGTTGATGGGAAGATGGATGGAGCCAAATACAGGGCAAACTTGGAAGAAAACCTCTTGGAGACTGCAAAAGACTTGAGACTGGGGCGGAGGTTCCAGCAGGACAATGACCCTAAACATAAAGCCAGGGCAACAATGGAATGGTTTAAAACAAAACATATCCATGTGTTAGAATGGCCCAGTCAAAGTCCAGATCTAAATCCAATCGAGAATCTGTGGCAAGATCTGAAAACTGCTGTTCACAAACGCTGTCCATCTAATCTGACTGAGCTGGAGCTGTTTTGCACAGAAGAATGGACAAGGATTTCAGTCTCTAGATGTGCAAAGCTGGTAGAGACATACCCTAAAAGACTGGCAGCTGTAATTGCAGCAAAAGGTGGTTCTACAAAGTATTGACTCAGGGGCTGAATAATTACGCACACCCCACTTTGCAGTTATTGATTTGTAAAAAATGTTTGGAATCGTATGATTTTCGTTCCACTTCTCACATGTACAGCACTTTGTATTGGTCCATCACGTGGAATTCCAATAAAATTGATGCATGTTTGTGGCAGTAATGTGACAAAATGTGGAAAACTTCAAGGGGGCCGAATACTTTTGCAAGCCACTGTATATAGATGTATACATTGCTGGTATAGTGATCAGTGTACAGTATATACATGGTGACATATAGGCATTATAGGCAGTGATCAGTGTATATACATGGTGACATATAGGCACTATAGGCAGTGATCAGTGTACAGTATATACATGGTGACATATAGGCACTATAGACAGTGATCAGTGTATATAGGCACTATAGGCAGTGATCAGTGTATATACATGTGACATATAGCCATTATAGGCAGTGATCAATGTATACAGGAGGCATTGCTGGCATAGTGATCAGTGTACAGTATATACATGGTGACATATAGGCACTATAGACAGTGATCAGTGTATATAGGCACTATAGGCAGTGATCAGTGTATATACATGTGACATATAGCCATTATAGGCAGTGATCAGTGTATACAGGAGACATTGCTGGCATAGTGATCAGTGTACAGTATATACATGACATATAGCCATTATAGGCAGTGATCAATGTATACAGGAGGCAATGCTGGTATAGTGACCACTGTAAACAGTATATACATGTGGACATATAGGAATTATAGATAGTGATCAGTGTACAGTATATACATGGTGACATATAGGCACTATAGGCAGTGATCAGTGTATATACATGGTGACATATAGGCACTATAGGCAGTGATCAGTGTATATACATGGTGACATATAGGCACTATAGGCAGTGATCAGTGTATATACATGGTGACATATAGGCACTATCGGCAGTGATCAGTGTATATACATGTGACATATAGGCACTATAGGCAGTGATCATTGTACTGTATATACATGGTGACATATAGGCACTATAGGCAGTGATCAGTGTATATAGGCACTATAGACAGTGATCAGTGTATATACATGGTGACATATAGGCACTATAGGCAGTGATCAGTGTACTGTATATACATGGTGACATATAGGCACTATAGGCAGTGATCAGTGTACTGTATATACATGGTGTATATATAGGCACTATAGACAGTGATCAGTGTATACAGGAGGCATTGCTGGTATAGTGATCAGTGTACAGTATATACATGGTGACATATAGGCACTATAGGCAGTGATCAGTGTACTGTATATACATGGTGTATATATAGGCACTATAGGCAGTGATCAGTGTATATACATGGTGACATATAGGCACTATAGGCACTATAGGCAGTGATCAGTGTATATACATGGTGACATATAGGCACTATAGGCAGTGATCAGTGTACTGTATATACATGGTGTATATATAGGCACTATAGGCAGTGATCAGTGTATATACATGGTGACATATAGGCACTATAGGCAGTGATCAGTGTACTGTATATACATGGTGACATATAGGCACTATAGGCAGTGATCAGTGTATATAGGCACTATAGGCAGTGATCAGTGTATATACATGGTGACATATAGGCACTCTAGGCAGTGATCAGTGTATATAGGCACTATAGGCAGTGATCAGTGTATATAGACACTATAGGCAGTGATCAGTGTATATAGGCACTCTAGGCAGTGATCAGTGTATATAGGCACTATAGGCAGTGATCAGTGTATATAGGCACTATAGGCAGTGATCAGTGTATATACATGTGACATATAGGCACTATAGGCAGTGATCAGTGTACTGTATATACATGGTGACATATAGGCACTCTAGGCAGTGATCAGTGTATATAGGCACTATAGGCAGTGATCAGTGTATATAGGCACTATAGGCAGTGATCAGTGTATATACATGTGACATATAGGCACTATAGGCAGTGATCAGTGTACTGTATATACATGGTGACATATAGGCACTATAGGCAGTGATCAGTGTATATAGGCACTATAGGCAGTGATCAGTGTATATAGGCACTATAGGCAGTGATCAGTGTATATACATGTGACATATAGGCACTATAGGCAGTGATCAGTGCACTGTATATACATGGTGACATATAGGCACTATAGGCAGTGATCAGTGTATATAGGCACTATAGGCAGTGATCAGTGTATATAGGCACTATAGGCAGTGATCAGTGTATATACATGTGACATATAGGCACTATAGGCAGTGATCAGTGTATATACATGTGACATATAGGCACCATAGGCAGTGATCAGTGTACTGTATATACATGGTGACATATAGGCACTATAGACAGTGATCAGTGTACAGTATATACATGTGACATATAGGCACTATAGGCAGTGATCAGTGTACTACTGTATATACATGGTGACATATAGGCATTATAGATAGTGATCATTGTACAGTATATACATGGTGACATATAGGCACTATAGGCAGTGATCAGTGTATATACATGTGACATATAGGCACTATAGGCAGTGATCAGTGTACTGTATATACATGGTGACATATAGGCACTATAGGCAGTGATCAGTGTACTGTATATACATGGTGACATATAGGCACTATAGGCAGTGATCAGTGTATATAGGCACTATAGACAGTGATCAGTGTATATACATGTGACATATAGGCACTATAGGCAGTGATCAGTGTACTGTATATACATGGTGACATATAGGCACTATAGGCAGTGATCAGTGTATATAGGCACTATAGGCAGTGATCAGTGTATATAGGCACTATAGGCAGTGATCAGTGTATATACATGTGACATATAGGCACTATAGGCAGTGATCAGTGCACTGTATATACATGGTGACATATAGGCACTATAGGCAGTGATCAGTGTATATAGGCACTATAGGCAGTGATCAGTGTATATAGGCACTATAGGCAGTGATCAGTGTATATACATGTGACATATAGGCACTATAGGCAGTGATCAGTGTATATACATGTGACATATAGGCACTATAGGCAGTGATCAGTGTACTGTATATACATGGTGACATATAGGCACTATAGACAGTGATCAGTGTACAGTATACACATGTGACATATAGGCACTATAGGCAGTGATCAGTGTACTACTGTATATACATGGTGACATATAGGCATTATAGATAGTGATCATTGTACAGTATATACATGGTGACATATAGGCACTATAGGCAGTGATCAGTGTATATACATGTGACATATAGGCACTATAGGCAGTGATCAGTGTACTGTATATACATGGTGACATATAGGCACTATAGGCAGTGATCAGTGTATATAGGCACTATAGGCAGTGATCAGTGTATATAGGCACTATAGGCAGTGTATATACATGTGACATATAGGCACTATAGGCAGTGATCAGTGTACTGTATATACATGGTGACATATAGGCACTATAGGCAGTGATCAGTGTATATAGGCACTATAGGCAGTGATCAGTGTATATACATGTGACATATAGGCACTATAGGCAGTGATCAGTGTACTGTATATACATGGTGACATATAGGCACTATAGGCAGTGATCAGTGTATATAGGCACTATAGGCAGTGATCAGTGTATATAGGCACTATAGGCAGTGATCAGTGTATATACATGTGACATATAGGCACTATAGGCAGTGATCAGTGCACTGTATATACATGGTGACATATAGGCACTATAGGCAGTGATCAGTGTATATAGGCACTATAGGCAGTGATCAGTGTATATAGGCACTATAGGCAGTGATCAGTGTATATAGGCACTATAGGCAGTGATCAGTGTATATACATGTGACATATAGGCACTATAGGCAGTGATCAGTGTATATACATGTGACATATAGGCACTATAGGCAGTGATCAGTGTATATACATGTGACATATAGGCACTATAGGCAGTGATCAGTGTACTGTATATACATGGTGACATATAGGCACTATAGACAGTGATCAGTGTACAGTATATACATGTGACATATAGGCACTATAGGCAGTGATCAGTGTACTACTGTATATACATGGTGACATATAGGCATTATAGATAGTGATCATTGTACAGTATATACATGGTGACATATAGGCACTATAGGCAGTGATCAGTGTATATACATGTGACATATAGGCACTATAGGCAGTGATCAGTGTACAGTATATATACACATGGTGACATATAGGCATTATAGGCAGTGATCAGTGTACAGTATATACATGGTGACATATAGGCATTATAGGCAGTGATCAGTGTACTGTGTATACATGGTGTATATATAGGCACTATAGGCAGTGATCAGTGTATATAGGCACTATAGGCAGTGATCAGTGTATATAGGCACTATAGGCAATGATCAGTGTATACAGGAGGCATTGCTGGCACAGTGACCAGCGCTGGACTCGCATAGAGCTGCCTGTAGAGTATAGGCACAGGACACACAGTATATAAATGGTACATATATATAGTGATCAGGACTCACATAGAGCTGCCTGAAGCCGGCCTCGTAGAGCAGCAGGGGCTGGGAGAGAGTCAGCGGCTGGGAGGTCTCGTCGTCCCCGTCCGGTAGCCGCAGGTCCCCCCGGGTCTGGCCGTAGGGGAAGAGCTCCTGGCGGTGGAGGGCGGCAGTGAAGCCGGAGGATAGCAGCAGCAGCAGCAGTAGTGGTAGCGGAGTATGGAGCGCCCGGCCCGGCATGGCTGCTCATCAACTTCCCGACAACTTCTGTCCGGACCTTCCCCGGCCGACCCCCAACCCAGGCGGGGCGGGGAGAGCGAGAGGGGGGCCGGGGGAGGGGAGGGGGGCACTGCTGCTGGACCACTGCACGGATAGTGCATGCAGCTGTGTGCCTGGCTGGCAGGGGGGCTGGGGGTACTGCAACCTGGGGTGAGGGGGCACAGCTGGACCACTGTAAAGTATAGATCTGTCTGCCTGGCAGGGCACTGCAACTTGGGGGCCGGGCCGGCGCTACCATAGAGGCAAAGGGGGCAATTGCCCCAGAGCTTGTAGGGGCCCCCAGTAGCTACAAGAGGAAAAAAAATTCAAATCGACCTTTTTTCCACTAGCCTGCGATTTGCGATTTGCTTCTGATCGCAAATCGCAAGGTACATTAAACTAATGGAAACTGCAGCAGCAATTTCCATTAGTGCGTTCCGATTGCGATGCGATTTTGGTCAAAGCGCAATCGTTGTCCTGCCGCGTTTTGTATGCGATTGAGCTGGACTATAATGAGTATAGTAGCTCAATCACAATCGCAATCACATGGTGGAAATTGAAACGCGATTACGATCGGAATCACAAGGGCTCTTTTCCACTATGAAATGCGATCGCGATTCCGATCGCGATCGCAATCGCGTTTCAATTTCCACCATGCGATTGCGATTGAGCTACTATACCCATTATAGTACAGCTCAATCGCATACAAAACGCGGCAGAACGACGATTGCGATTTGACCAAAATCGCATCGCAATCGGATCGCACTAATGGAAATTGCTGCTGCAGTTTCCATTAGTTTTAATGTACCTTGCGATTTGCGATCAGAATCAAATCGCAGGCTAGTGGAAAAAGGCCTTTATAGTTTTTGAGAAAATCGATTTTAAAGTTTCAAAGGAAAAAAAATACACATTTAAAAACCTGCCGACTTTAATGGTTAATAGCAAATCCACCTTAAATGCGAGACACCCTAAATTTGCAGAATATGTTAAGGAGATCCTTGGGAATAAGAGGAAAAAACAATTTTTCAAAAAGACCTTATAGTTTTTGAGAAAATCGATTTTAAAGTTTCGAAGGAAAAAAGTATACTTTTAAATGCGGTTAATGTCACTTTTAGTAGCAAACCTAACGGTAGTGTAATTTTACATGCTTTAAAAGAAAGAGCAATAAATTTCCTGACGGGGTTTCCAGGGGGTCCATACACAGCCGCAGCGCTTTGGCCAGGGATCGCTATATAGCCGCAATATGGCATTTTTTCCTACTTTCCCAATTTTTTTTTATGTTTAGAGTGTGGGAATTTTTTTTTTTTTTTAATTATGTGGGGTCCCCCCTCCTGAAACCTTTTAACCCCTTGTCCCCCATGCAGGCTGGGGTAGCCAGAATGTGGAGTCCAACCGATTGGGACTTCACACCCTGACTATACCAGCTGCGAAAAAGGTCCCTGAATGCTGATTTTTGTTCTGGGGTATCTGTCGGTGGGCCCCAGGTTTATTTTGCCCTGGGGCCCCATTGTTGCTTAAACCGGCCCTGCTTGGGGGGGGCACTGGCACATGGGGGAAGAGGGCGGGGACACTGGCACATGGGGGAGAGGGAGGGTTAAAGCACTGGAACATGGTGTGGGGGGGGGGGGGAATAAATGCAACCTCTACCATTATTCTCCTATGGGGTACCAATTCTGACAGGCTGCATAAGATGCTACCTGTAGTGAAAATATTTGCAACTTCATCAGACTTTGCAACCTCTACCCCTTCCCACCTTTCTGAAAGATCAATGTCTATACTAGTCGCTGGCTGTTGAATATGTGTACAATCGAGGTAGCGTGCTGCAGTGGCCACGCACACGTAGTTACAAGTCTTTATGGACTGTGCATGCGTAGAACACTTCAGGCCACAGGGGCACAATCGAGGTAGCGTGCTGCAGAGGCCACGCATGCGTAGTTACAAGTCTTTATGGACTGTGCATGCGTAGAACACTTCAGGCCACAGGTGCACAATCGAGGTAGCGTGCTGCAGAGGCCACGCATGCGTAGTTACAAGTCTTTATGGACTTTGCAAGAGTAGAACACCTCAGGCCACAGGTGCACAATCGAGGTAGCGTGCTGCAGAGGCCGCGCACACGTAGTTACAAGTCTTTATGGACTGTGCATGCGTAGAACACTCCAGGCCACAGGGGCACAATCGAGGTAGCGTGCTGCAGAGGCCGCGCACACGTAGTTACAAGTCTTTATGGACTGTGCATGCGTAGAACACCTCAGGCCACAGGCGCACAATCGAGGTAGCGTGCTGCAGAGGCCTCGCACACGTAGTTACAAGTCTTTATGGACTGTGCATGCGTAGAACACCTCAGGCCACAGGCGCACAATCGAGGTAGCGTGCTGCAGAGGCCGCGCACACGTAGTTACAAGTCTTTATGGACTGTGCATGCGTAGAACACCTCAGGCCACAGGTGCACAATCGAGGTAGCGTGCTGCAGAGGCCGCGCATACGTAGTTACAAGTCTTTATGGACTGTGCATGCGTAGAACACTCCAGGCCACAGGTGCACAATCGAGGTAGCGTGCTGCAGAGGCCGCGCACACGTAGTTACAAGTCTTTATGGACTGTGCATGCGTAGAACACCTCAGGCCACAGGTGCACAATCGAGGTAGCGTGCTGCAGAGGCCGCGCACACGTAGTTACAAGTCTTTATGGACTGTGCATGCGTAGAACACGTCAGGCCACAAGCGCACAATCGAGGTAGCGTGCTGCAGAGGCCGCGCATACGTAGTTACAAGTCTTTATGGACTGTGCATGCGTAGAACACTCCAGGCCACTGGCGCACAATCGAGGTAGCGTGCTGCAGAGGCCACGCACACGTAGTTACAAGTCTTTATGGACTGTGCATGCGTAGAACACCTCAGGCCACAGGCGCACAATCGAGGTAGCGTGCTGCAGAGGCCGCGCACACGTAGTTACAAGTCTTTATGGACTGTGCATGCGTAGAACACTCCAGGCCACTGGTGCACAATCGAGGTAGCGTGCTGCAGAGGCCGTGCATACGTAGTTACAAGTCTTTATGGACTGTGCATGCGTAGAACACTCCAGGCCACTGGTGTACAATCGAGGTAGCGTGCTGCAGAGGCCGTGCATACGTAGTTACAAGTCTTTATGGACTGTGCATGCGTAGAACACCTCAGGCCACAGGCGCACAATCGAGGTAGCGTGCTGCAGAGGCCGCGCACACGTAGTTACAAGTCTTTATGGACTGTGCATGCGTAGAACACCTCAGGCCACAGGCGCACAATCGAGGTAGCGTGCTGCAGAGGCCGCGCACACGTAGTTACAAGTCTTTATGGACTGTGCATGCGTAGAACACTCCAGGCCACTGGTGCACAATCGAGGTAGCGTGCTGCAGAGGCCGTGCATACGTAGTTACAAGTCTTTATGGACTGTGCATGCGTAGAACACTCCAGGCCACTGGTGTACAATCGAGGTAGCGTGCTGCAGAGGCCGTGCATACGTAGTTACAAGTCTTTATGGACTGTGCATGCGTAGAACACCTCAGGCCACAGGCGCACAATCGAGGTAGCGTGCTGCAGAGGCCGCGCACACGTAGTTACAAGTCTTTATGGACTGTGCATGCATAGAACACTTCAGGCCACAGGTGCACAATCGAGGTAGCGTGCTGCAGAGGCCGCGCACACGTAGTTACAAGTCTTTATGGACTGTGCATGCATAGAACACTCCAGGCCACTGGTGCACAATCGAGGTAGCGTGCTGCAGAGGCCACGCACACGTAGTTACAAGTCTTTATGGACTGTGCATGCGTAGAACACTCCAGGCCACTGGCGCACAATCGAGGTAGCGTGCTGCAGAGGCCGCGCATACGTAGTTACAAGTCTTTATGGACTGTGCATGCGTAGAACACTCCAGGCCACAGGCGCACAATCGAGGTAGCGTGCTGCAGAGGCCGCGCACACGTAGTTACAAGTCTTTATGGACTGTGCATGCGTAGAACACCTCAGGCCACAGGCGCACAATCGAGGTAGCGTGCTGCAGAGGCCGCGCACACGTAGTTACAAATCTTTATGGACTGTGCATGCGTAGAACACTCCAGGCCACTGGCGCACAATCGAGGTAGCGTGCTGCAGAGGCCGCGCACACGTAGTTACAAGTCTTTATGGACTGTGCATGCGTAGAACACCTCAGGCCACAGGCGCACAATCGAGGTAGCGTGCTGCAGAGGCCGCGCACACGTAGTTACAAGTCTTTATGGACTGTGCATGCGTAGAACACTCCAGGCCACAGGTGCACAATCGAGGTAGCGTGCTGCAGAGGCCACGCATACGTAGTTACAAGTCTTTATGGACTGTGCATGCGTAGAACACTCCAGGCCACAGGTACACAATCGAGGTAGCGTGCTGCAGAGGCCGCGCATACGTAGTTACAAGTCTTTATGGACTGTGCATGCGTAGAACACTCCAGGCCACAGGTGCACAATCGATGTAGCGTGCTGCAGAGGCCGCGCATACGTAGTTACAAGTCTTTATGGACTGTGCATGCGTAGAACACTCCAGGCCACAGGCGCACAATCGAGGTAGCGTGCTGCAGAGGCCGCGCACACGTAGTTACAAGTCTTTATGGACTGTGCATGCGTAGAACACTCCAGGCCACTGGTGCACAATCGAGGTAGCGTGCTGCAGAGGCCGTGCATACGTAGTTACAAGTCTTTATGGACTGTGCATGCGTAGAACACTCCAGGCCACAGGTGCACAATCGAGGTAGCGTGCTGCAGAGGCCGCGCACACGTAGTTACAAGTCTTTATGGACTGTGCATGCGTAGAACACTCCAGGCCACAGGTGCACAATCGAGGTAGCGTGCTGCAGAGGCCGCGCACACGTAGTTACAAGTCTTTATGGACTGTGCATGCGTAGAACACTCCAGGCCACTGGTGCACAATCGAGGTAGCGTGCTGCAGACGCCGCGCATACGTAGTTACAAGTCTTTATGGACTGTGCATGCGTAGAACACTCCAGGCCACTGGTGCACAATCGAGGTAGCGTGCTGCAGAGGCCGCGCACACGTAGTTACAAGTCTTTATGGACTGTGCATGCGTAGAACACTCCAGGCCACAGGTGCACAATCGAGGTAGCGTGCTGCAGAGGCCGCGCACACGTAGTTACAAGTCTTTATGGACTGTGCATGCGTAGAACACTCCAGGCCACAGGTGCACAATCGAGGTAGCGTGCTGCAGAGGCCGCGCACACGTAGTTACAAGTCTTTATGGACTGTGCATGCGTAGAACACTCCAGGCCACTGGTGCACAATCGAGGTAGCGTGCTGCAGACGCCGCGCATACGTAGTTACAAGTCTTTATGGACTGTGCATGCGTAGAACACTCCAGGCCACAGGTGCACAATCGAGGTAGCGTGCTGCAGACGCCGCGCATACGTAGTTACAAGTCTTTATGGACTGTGCATGCGTAGAACACTCCAGGCCACAGGTGCACAATCGAGGTAGCGTGCTGCAGAGGCCGCGCACACGTAGTTACAAGTCTTTATGGACTGTGCATGCGTAGAACACTCCAGGCCACAGGTGCACAATCGAGGTAGCGTGCTGCAGACGCCGCGCATACGTAGTTACAAGTCTTTATGGACTGTGCATGCGTAGAACACTCCAGGCCACAGGTGCACAATCGAGGTAGCGTGCTGCAGAGGCCGCGCATACGTAGTTACAAGTCTTTATGGACTGTGCATGCGTAGAACACTCCAGGCCACAGGCGCACAATCGAGGTAGCGTGCTGCAGAGGCCGCGCATACGTAGTTACAAGTCTTTATGGACTGTGCATGCATAGAACACGTCAGGCCACAGGTGCACAATCGAGGTAGCGTGCTGCAGAGGCCACGCATGCACAGTTGCCTGTGACTTGTTTAGTTGGCGATCTTTCTGAGGGGGACAGCGAAACAACCGGCGGGATCTGGAGTAACTCGAGGGATCAGATAGTCTGAGGGGATCTGGTAGAAGCCCCAGATAAGTAAACTCAACTTTTTCTCCCACCTTAGGTTTTGGGCACACTTGATACAATAAAAAGATTCAATTTTACAGGAGTACGATCAAAAAGATTGGTTGAACAGAAAAAAACAAAAGCTTTTTTTGTTTTGTTTGATTCGAGCGAGATATCTGAGTGAATTTCCCGTTTTTATCGATATAAGCTGATCGGGAGTAGCTAATTTTTCTGATCAGTTTTTATGAAAATTGAGCGGCAGTTGCTAAGTCTAACTGCCAAAATATGTGGCATATGCCGCATGCGGCAAGTGGACTAATGGGGCGCCGCCTTAGGCGCCAATGTATTTTATCAGAATTTAGGTGCCGGAGCAGGAATTTGGGCACCCAGTAAATAGCCATGTATCAGGCACCTTGGGCACCGAAATGCTGATATATCTATAGGCGCATATGACAGCGTGGTTGCAGGCGGTGGGGGCAGGCGTTAGGCATCAGGGAGGTAATTTGGGGGGTGGTTTAAGGGTTAGGCGGCAGGGGGGTAGTTTGTGTGTGTGTGGGGGGAGGGGATTAAGGGTCAGACTCAGGTAGAAAGTTTGTGCAGGTAGAGGGGGGGTTAGGGTTAGACATCAGGGGGGGAAGGGTTCTGTATGAGAGTAGTCTTAAGTATAGATATTTTACACTTTATAGTAAAATATTGGTAATAAATACCGATATTTTACTATCGACATTACTGGGCGCCCAAATGTCCAGGAGCCTTTATTTGATGTACACCAAACACCCTTCCTGACGCCTAAACTCTGCCCAGATAACGAGGTAAATTTGGGCGCAGGCCAGGGCCAGGTCAAGGCAGAGGCGAGAGAGGCTCCAGCCTCAGGGCGCAGTGTAGGAGGGGGTGCACAACTCACTCAGCTATCATTCCCTTATTGTGTTTGAAGCAGTGAGAAATAAGAAAAGGGGATACATGGCAGTGACTGCAAGCCAGATAACTAGAGCGTAAGGTGTTGGGGGCCCTGGGGTGCCTCTTAGTCTAATAGCAATCAGTGTGTGACTGCTGGGGTGGGAGGGATGAGGGAGGGGCCTCTTAGTCTAATAGCAATCAGTGTGTGACAGCTGGGGTAGGAGGGATGGAGGGGCGCACTTCGATGACTCAGCCTTGGGTGCTGGAGGACCTTGTCCCGGCTCTGGGCGCCGCCTTAGGGTTCTATTAAATTTACGAGCAAGAAAGGGAACTGTGGGTGCCACGGGCCCTTCCTTGCCGGTGAATTTAATGAAACCCTATGGTGGCGCCCAAATTTACCTCGCTAGCGGGATACACAAATTTCCTGCCTCCCACTTTGGCCCCTTCAGTTGTCCTTTAAAGAAAATGTCCTGTGAGATCCAAGCAGTGTGACAAGCTCCACAACTAAAGCATGTGCCCCAGTTATGATCTGTTTGCCAGCCTCTAAGGACCTGATTCACAAAGTGGTGCTAACAGTTAGCACGCTAGTGAAAAGCCCTTTATCACGCCTAAACTCTGTTTAGGCATGATAAGTTTAGGTGTGATAAGTTTAGGTGTGATAAGTTTAGGCATGATAAGTTTAGGTGTGATAAGTTTTTAGACGTGATAAGTTTAAGCACCAACTGGGTTAGCACCGCAGTGCACAGCTGATCAAAAGATTTGCGCTAGCAAAGTCTGGTGCACTTCGCATAGTTTAATGGCGCTGCTTTGCGTGCGGGACTTTGTGCGCGATCTAAACTTATCATGCCTAAACTTATCATGCCTAAACTTATGCCTAAACTTATCATGCCTAAACTGAGTTTAGGCATGATAAAAATGGTTATCACGCCTAAAGTCTTTAACTGGGTTATCACCGCTTTGTGAATCGAGCCCTAAGTTCCTAGGGCTATTTTGTGCCGAATCTGGCAATGGTCCTGAATTTCCTGAACCTTTTGTGGGAGGAGCACAAAAGGGAGTGGATTGAAGAATGTGATACAACATTTTTTGACTGTAGAAAGTGATAGGACAGTTCTGGACTGGGGAATGCCATTTATTTCAGGAAGCAAAGAGGCCTGGTCATGTTCTTTTGCATTCCTTTGTGGCCAATAAATTGGATTGTCATGCATCCTCGTAGGGAGGAAGTTTTTTCCCATGTTCTTCCAGACAAGACTGAAGGACCAGCAGCATCTGCTCCAGTGTCACTGGACAGGGGGAATTAAGCCTTGTGGGGGAGTGAAAATATTTAATCAGTTTTTCTAAGGCAGGAAGTTTCCACTTGTAGCTGAACATGGGCCATTGGCGGCAATCCGGCACCCAGGAAAGAATGGCCTGCGACAGCTGCTGCACAAACGCAATGCCAGGCTTTACTCCTCGCTAGATATCCTATTCAGGCCAAACAAACACAGACAGACTGTCTCTTCCTCTACTTCCTGCTGGTCAAACGTCTACTCAAGTGGCCAATTATGTGTATGCAAAAAGCTTCGTATGTACGCCAGAGGGAATTAGGGGTGTTAGGGGCATCTCAGACAACAGTAGTGTCTTCTGCAGTCGCTTAAAGGACAACTGTAGTGAGAAGAATATGGAGGCTGCCATATTTCTTTCTTTTTAAACAATACCAGTTGCCTGGCAGTCCTGCTGATCCATTTGGCTGCAGTAGTGTCTGAATAACACCCGAAACAAGCATGCAGTTAATCTTATCAGATCTGACAATAATGTCAAAAACACCTGGGGCTTGATTCACAAAGCGGTGCTAACCTACTTAGCACCCTGGTTAGCACGCCTAAAGACTTTAGACGTGCTAAGTAGGTTAGCACCGCTTTGTGAATCAAGCCCATGATCTGCTGCATGCTAGTTCCGGGTCTGTGGATAAAAGTATTAGAGGCAGAAGATCAGCAGGACAGCCAGGCAACTAGTATTGTATAAAACGAAATAAATATGGCAGCCTCCATATCACTCTCATCACAGTTGTCCTTTAAAGATCTGGCACACTGGGCCATCTGGACCATCTAGAGCAGCAGTGGCCAAACTTTGAGAACGCTAGTGTGCCGCGGGATGTTGTCTGGTGTGCCGTACAGGTCTGGCCTCTCACCAGACCTGTACCTACTGTAGGGCTCAGGAGGGGGGAAGCAGCGCTAGAAGGAGGGGCAGTGGAGGCAGCGGTGGGGAGGGGGGAAATATCCCTCCCCCCTCCCTCACCTGGGACCCCTCCTTCTGCCTCTCTCCCCCTCCATTTAGCGGTGGCAAGTGCGGGCTCGGCGGCGGGAAGGCATGCGGAGAATTACGACGCCACGTTCCAAGCGCCGGCAGCGCCATGTCGTCAGATTTCCGCCTTCAATGCCGCCCACTGTGCTTCCTGATTAGCGGAAGCACAGTGGACGGCATTGAAGGCGGAGATCTGTGACGACATGACGCTGTCGGCGCTTGGAACGTGGAAGTGGTGAGTAATTCTGCGCATGTCTCCCCGCCGCCGAGCCCGCACTTGCCACCGCTAAATGGAGGGGGAGAGAGGCAGAAGGAGGGGTCCCAGGTGAGGGAGGGGGGGGGATTACTATACAGGGGCACTACCTATCCATACTGGGACTATACTAGCTATACTGGGGCACTATACTAGCTATACTGGGGCACTATACTGGGGTAACTATACTAACCATACTGGGGCAACTAAACTCCCTATACTGGGGCAACTATGCTAGCTATGCACCCGCACCCCAGCCCCCCCCCCCCCCCCATAGCCTGCTGCGCACGGCACTGTCCACTAGGTCGCGCAAACACCCGCGCCCCGCCCCTGCCATTCCCCGGAGAAAAATATGGTCAGAAAGTGTTCCCCGGGCCGGAAAAGGTTGGGAACCACTGCGCTAGGGAGCCATGCTACCGAAATGAAGCACAATTTTTGCCACGTGCAGTTTACCAGAGTTTAGGGAATACACTCCAAATTCATACCTTCCAACTTTTTGAGATAAGAAACAGGGACACTTGTACCTCTGCCACACCCCTAATCGCGCGAATTATCGCTAATACTTTCTTAAAAAAGCTAACTTTTGTTTTCCATAGCATTTTAGTACGAGGGCTTTTTGGTCCATTGTAGCCCCTCACACAATCCTAGATGTTCTGGTTCACCATGAGCTTGCTGGGTTCTATGATCTCTCCGAAAAGGGACAGCTGGGAGCTATGCAAATTGTGCTACAGATCCCATAAAGGTGTCCACTTGAAGAACCTTTATTTTTTGGATAGACCACCTCGCAGATGCGAGACCATTCTTCATTCATAGAAATTGACGTGTTTTACCTCTGACCAAGACGACTATGCCCCCCACCCACTAATGCTTGGAGATCCTGCTTCTTGCAGATACATTGCCGCGGGCCGGAGGACAGTAACCCTCCATTGTTCAGCGGCTAAATGAATATTTCCTCTCCGATCTGGGCTACATGCCAAGAGGGTTGGCGTTCCTCGGTGGGATAAGACTCTCTGAACTGGAGCTGACTCCGGCCTTCGCTGGAATGTCTCCAGACAGATGCTGCCTCCTCTGCCTCAATATCCTGATTATTTCACTATCAACTTTCCTCACATGGTTTTCATGTAACACCGAAACCAACGTGTAATAAAGTCAAAACAAGCAAATAAACTCTGCAGCGGTGTTTAGACAGCGGTAACGCTCCAGGCCTCGCCATAAACAGTCCGTTGTGTATTTAGATTTTATCTGTTTATGCAATGCTGTGGCTAAATGTCGTGTAAGATATACAATGCTAACGAGAGTACGAGAAAAGCCTCTGGACACGAGATGATGGCTTCCCATCCAAACCGCTGTTCCTAGAAATTTCTTAAGCTACGAGAGTCGTAAATTAAAGTCATTCGAAATCAACCATAAACGGCTGGTAACACAATGATTGTGTAACAAATGAGAAAAATGAAAAGATTCTCTGGTGTTTTGAGCGATTGGCCAGTCAGATCACTACAGACTAAGGGTCTAACTTCAGACGATGGGGCCCCGACTGCAAAACTTTAGTGGAAAACAGAGATGGCCCGAAAAGTTTGCCAGCAAGCAGTATTCTGCGAACATCACCTGTTTGCATTCGCGACGAACAGCGAACATTTGGCGTGTTTGATTCACCTCCTATACATCATCATTGAGCTAAACTTTGACCCCTTACCTCACAGTCAGCAGACATATGGCAGCCAATCAGCTAGCACCTCCTCCTGTACCCCCCACCCCTCTATCAAAAAGCGGTTGTGGTGGCCATATTGGATGCATTCGCTGCTGACTGTTAGTGAGAGCAGGGTCAGACTTGCTGCAGATAGGTAGGGAAAGCATTAGCTAGGCCTGTGTTCTTGTTCCTCACTTGCTGAGAAAGCACCCCAAACAGCCCTATTGAGGGCTAGCACATCGGTCTCCTGTGTCTTTTTGTGTGTGTGACACTCCACAGCCCACTGACACCCAGAGCTGTGTGCATACTACTGCTATTGCCTCAGTAAGTTGCAGGCACAGAACCACTCCAGTGCATTATTATGTCACTGTACTCTGATAGTACTATTGCATTTCTCTGTGTGTGACACTCCACAGCCCACTGACACCCAGAGCTGTGTGCACACTACTGCTGTTACCTCATTACACTGCAGGCACAGAACCACTCCAGTGCATTATCATGTCACTGTATTCTGATAGTACTATTGTATCTCTCTGTGTGAGACTCCACAGCCCACTGACACCCAGAGCTGTGTGCACACTACTGCTGTTACCTCATTACACTGCAGGCACAGAACCACTCCAGTGTATTATTATGTCACTGTACTCTGATAGTACTATTGTATCTCTCTGTGTGACATTCCACAGCCCACTGACACCCAGAGCTGTGTGCACACTACTGCTGTTACCTTATTACACTGCAGGCACAGAACCACTCCAGTGTATTATTATGTCACTGTATTCTGATAGTACTATTGTATCTCTCTGTGTGACACCCCACAGCCCACTGACACCCAGAGCTGTGTGCTCACTACTGCTGTTACCTCATTACACTGCAGGCACAGAACCACTCCAGTGTATTATTATGTCCCTGTATTCTGATAGTACTATTGTATCTCTCTGTGTGAGACACTCCACATCCCACTGACACCCAGAGCTGTGTGCACACTACTGCTGTTACCTCATTACACTGCAGGCACAGAACCACTCCAGTGTATTATTATGTCCCTGTATTCTGATAGTACTATTGTATCTCTCTGTGTGACACCCCACAGCCCACTGACACCCAGAGCTGTGTGCACTACTACTGCTGTTACCTCATTACACTGCAGGCACAGCACCACTCCAGTGTATTATTATGTCACTGTACTCTGATAGTACTATTGTATCTCTGTGTGTGACACCCCACAGCCCACTGACACCCAGAGCTGTGTGCACACTACTGCTGTTACCTCATTACACTGCAGGCACAGAACCACTCCAGTGTATTATTATGTCACTGTATTCTGATAGTACTATTGTATCTCTGTGTGACACTCCACAGCCCACTGACACCCAGAGCTGTGTGCACACTACTGCTGTTACCTCATTACACTGCAGGCACAGCACCACTCCAGTGTATTATTATGTCCCTGTATTCTGATAGTACTATTGTATCTCTCTGTGTGACACTCCACAGCCCACTGACACCCAGAGCTGTGTGCACACTACTGCTGTTACCTCATTACACTGCAGGCACAGAACCACTCCAGTGTATTATTATGTCACTGTATTCTGATAGTACTATTGCATTTCTCTGTGTGTGACACTCCACAGCCCACTGACACCCAGAGCTGTGTGCACACTACTGCTGTTACCTCATTACACTGCAGGCACAGCACCACTCCAGTGTATTATTATGTCACTGTACTCTGATAGTACTATTGTATCTCTGTGTGACACCCCACAGCCCACTGACACCCAGAGCTGTGTGCACTACTACTGCTGTTACCTCATTACACTGCAGGCACAGAACCACTCCAGTGCATTATTATGTCACTGTACTCTGATAGTACTATTGTATCTCTGTGTGTGACATTCCACAGCCCACTGACACCCAGAGCTGTGTGCACACTACTGCTGTTACCTCATTACACTGCAGGCACAGAACCACTCCAGTGTATTATTATGTCACTGTACTCTGATAGTACTATTGCATTTCTCTGTGTGAGACACTCCACAGCCCACTGACACCCAGAGCTGTGTGCACACTACTGCTGTTACCTCATTACACTGCAGGCACAGAACCACTCCAGTGTATTATTATGTCACTGTATTCTGATAGTACTATTGTATCTCTCTGTGTGAGACTCCACAGCCCACTGACACCCAGAGCTGTGTGCACACTACTGCTGTTACCTCATTACACTGCAGGCACAGTACCACTCCAGTGTATTATTATGTCACTGTAGTCTGATAGTACTATTGCATATCTCTGTGTGAGACTCCACAGCCCACTGACACCCAGAGCTGTGTGCACACTACTGCTGTTACCTCATTACACTGCAGGCACAGTACCACTCCAGTGTATTATTATGTCACTGTATTCTGATAGTACTATTGTATCTCTCTGTGTGACACTCCACAGCCCACTGACACCCAGAGCTGTGTGCACACTACTGCTGTTACCTCATTACACTGCAGGCACAGAACCTCTCCAGTGCATTATTATGTCACTGTATTCTGATTGCACTATTGTATCTCTCTGTGTGACACTCCACAGCCCACTGACACCCAGAGCTGTGTGCACACTACTACTGTTACCTCATTACACTGCAGGCACAGAACCACTCCAGTGCATTATTATGTCACTGTATTCTGATAGTACTATTGTATCTCTCTGTGTGACACCCCACAGCCCACTGACACCCAGAGCTGTGTGCACACTACTGCTGTTACCTCATTACACTGCAGGCACAGAACCACTCCAGTGTATTATTATGTCACTGTATTCTGATAGTACTATTGTATCTCTCTGTGTGACACCCCACAGCCCACTGACACCCAGAGCTGTGTGCACACTACTGCTGTTACCTCATTACACTGCAGGCACAGAACCACTCCAGTGCATTATTATGTCACTGTATTCTGATAGTACTATTGTATCTCTGTGTGACACCCCACAGCCCACTGACACCCAGAGCTGTGTGCACACTACTGCTGTTACCTCATTACACTGCAGGCACAGAACCACTCCAGTGTATTATTATGTCACTGTATTCTGATAGTACTATTGTATCTCTCTGTGTGACCCTCCACAGCCCACTGACACCCAGAGGTGTGTGCACACTACTGCTGTTACCTCATTACACTGCAGGCACAGAACCTCTCCAGTGCATTATTATGTCACTGTATTCTGATTGCACTATTGCATCTCTCTGTGTGAGACACCCCCCAGCCCACTGACACCCAGAGCTGTGAGCACACTACTGCTGTTACCTCATTACACTGCAGGCACAGAACCACTCCAGTGCATTATTATGTCACTGTATTCTGATAGTACTATTGTATCTCTGTGTGACACCCCACAGCCCACTGACACCCAGAGCTGTGTGCACACTACTGCTGTTACCTCATTACACTGCAGGCACAGAACCACTCCAGTGTATTATTATGTCACTGTATTCTGATAGTACTATTGTATCTCTCTGTGTGACCCTCCACAGCCCACTGACACCCAGAGGTGTGTGCACACTACTGCTGTTACCTCATTACACTGCAGGCACAGAACCACTCCAGTGCATTATTATGTCACTGTACTCTGATAGTACTATTGTATCTCTCTGTGTGACACCCCACAGCCCACTGACACCCAGAGGTGTGTGCACACTACTGCTGTTACCTCATTACACTGCAGGCACAGAACCTCTCCAGTGCATTATTATGTCACTGTACTCTGATAGTACTATTGTATCTCTCTGTGTGACACCCCACAGCCCACTGACACCCAGAGGTGTGTGCACACTACTGCTGTTACCTCATTACACTGCAGGCACAGAACCACTCCAGTGCATTATTATGTCACTGTATTCTGATAGTACTATTGTATCTCTCTGTGTGTGACACCCCACAGCCCACTGACACCCAGAGCTGTGTGCACACTACTTGTTGTGTCCCACATACATGGACTTGTGTTATGATGTTCATCAGCTAAGTTTGCCTGTAGCTAGTTTGTTCCTCTCCCTTCCCTGTAGTTTTGTTCCACCCATGTAGCCACTCCTCCCATAGTCAGTATCTCTTCAGACAAGTATCTGTAAGCATGTGCTGCATCTTCTCTCTGTACCTGGTAAAGCTACTTCGTTTTGACCTATGGAATTTGTCACTGTAAGATCTACACTGCAAGATTAAACCTCTTCAAGATCTTCATCTGTGTCGTCCATTGAGTCGCCTATCTGTGGATACTGCCCTTATGTAAGTTATTGCCATTCCACTGGGACTTGGGACAGTCTAGGGATCAGTAATTACATAGCCACAGCAGCTGAAACAGAATAGTCAAAACGAATAGAAGACCATACAGTCATCACTGTGATATTCAGCAGCCTGAGAACCCTGCTAGTCACACTACAGACTGCAGTACATTGCATCCAGCATACTACAGAACTTGCTCAGCATCTCACTCAGAACTACTACAGTTACAGTGATCTGTGAGGAGGCCAGTGGGAATATAGACTGTGTCTGCATTATAAACTGTGTAAAAATGTGTATTCTGAATACTGCTATTAACCAGCTGAGCGGTCTGGACGAGCTCAGCTCGTCCAACACCGCCAGCGGCTGCCGCTCAGGCCCTGCTGGGCCGATTTGAATGAAATAAAAAGCAGCACACGCAGCCGGCACTTTGCCAGCCGCGTGTGCTGCCTGATCGCCGCCGCTCTGCGGCGATTCGCCGCGAGCAGCGGCGAAAGAGGGTCCCCCCAGCCGCCTGAGCCCAGCGTAGCCGGAACAAAAAGTTCCGGCCAGCGCTAAGGGCTGGATCGGAGGCGGCTGACGTCAGGACGTCGGCTGACGTCGATGACGTCACTCCGCTCGTCGCTATGGCGACGATATAAGCAAAACAAGGAAGGCCGCTCATTGCGGCCTTCCTTGTTTATTCTGGGCGCCGGAGGCGATCGAAAGATCGCCTCCGGAGCGCCCTCTAGTGGGCTTTCATGCAGCCAACTTTCAGTTGGCTGCATGAAATAGTTTTTTTTTTATTTAAAAAAAACCCTCCCGCAGCCACCCTGGCGATTTAATCAGAACGCCAGGGTGGTTAAGCCTGCACTGTGAAGCTAGAGAGGCAGCATTTCTCTCTGCAGAACATCTCTCCTGTTCCCGCCTGCTGAAAATTGTTACATTGTATCAATCCACACACAGCCAGCTCCCTGTAACCTGACACCCATGGCTGAACAAGTGTTCCCTCTGAGCCAAGCTGAAAACACTAGAGATGGGAAGTTCGGATCTTTTCAATGATCCGGATGATTCGAATCGGATCATTGAAGAGATCCGGATCTTTGATCCGAATCTCGGATCATTTTACTACCGGAAGCATTCGGGGGTGAAATGAACAGCAGGACAGGTCTGTGGACAGGAGAAGGGGAGGGAGTGGACACACAGAGAAGGGGAGAAGATGGACAGAGGGCAGGGAGTGGACAGAGAAGGGAGGAGGGACGAGCAGAGAGCAGAAATGTTTGCACGTAATACCCACATGCTGAAGTCATATGCTTTACATATATTTCACCTATATGTTCATCTGTACACTTTGAAAGAAAAGGTCGCACAGTGAAAGAAAGCATTCCCAGAAGATAAGTGCAGCTGTTTAGTGCGGAGTGCAGGAGGATTATTTTGCCTTTCAATCACACTGTCTGCAAAGTTACTGAGCTGTGCTGAGCCAAAAGCTTCCAATGTGATCACTGTGCAGCACTACTGAACAGACAGCCTATAATGGGCAGCACGTTATAGCCAGTATATGTGCTCTACACATATCTGGCAGTGGCACCCATGTCCCCTCTCTCTCATCTACCTGTCTCCCTGCAAGGCTGCCTCCCCTCCAACTCAGCGATCCATCCCTGCTGTGCTTCCAAGACCCCGCTGACCGCTGAGAGGGGGCGTGTCGCTCCTGGCCCCGCCCCTTTTGCGATCCGAATCGTTCATTTTGATGATTCGGATGATCGACTCATAAAATAGATTCGGATCAAAGATCCGAATCGTTCATGATCCGGACAACACTAGAAAACACTGATGATCAGCAAATGCCTGACACTCTGCTGCAAGAGGAAAATGCAGATATAATGACAGAAGCAAGTGTCAGACCTAGACGTATAACCAAACTTTCTTGGAAATCTAAAGAAAACTTTGAAGTTACTATGGAGGAGTTCTCAGTTGATCTAACACACCTCTGGGAGAGGACTGTGCATTACATGTCTGAAGTCACACAGCCTAGCCAGAGAGTACTACAACTAGAGGGCGCTCTCTTACACTTCAAGTCTGCATATGAAAGTTATCAGAGGCTCTGCACTAAGTACATGTCATTCCTAAGGAGCACAAACACAGAAGAATCTTTAGAAGAACTAAAAAGGTTTGAACATCTGAACCAGGAGAGAAATATAAAGGTGTCTGAAACTAAAGCTAATGTAGAAGCAAGAATTACACAGCTGCAAGAAACTGCATCTCATCGCTCCACATCGACTAGACACACAAAGAGATCTTCAAGATCATCCCACTCAAGAAGTTCCACCCTTAGTGAACTTGTAAGGGCTCGTGCAGAGGTAGAGGCTGCCAAGGTGCGAGCTGCCTTCGCAGACAAGAAAGCAGAAATGGTGGCAGAAGCTGCCCACAAGAAAGCAGAAATGGAAGCAGAAGCTGCCCGCAAGAAAGCAGAAATGGAAGCAGAAGCTGCCCGCAAGAAAGCAGAAATGGAAGCAGAAGCTTCCCGCAAGAAAGCAGAAATGGAAGCAGAAGCTGCCCGCAAGAAAGTTGAAATTGAAGCTCTAGAAAGAAAATGTGAGCAAGCTACTGCAGAAGCAAAGTTAAGAGTTTTAGAACAAGCTGTTGGAAGTGATTTAGACAGTGTCAGCATGGCAAATTCAGAAGATCCCATGGAGCGCACAAAGAACTATGTCCTCAACCAGAACAGCAATCTCTCTGCACCCTTTGATGCGCCTGACGACATGGACACTCCTTTAAGACATCAGCCATCTGAACGTATTGTGTCCAAGCAAGACCTTAAACCTTCTGGTCCTTCTGCACATCAAGATGGGCCCTCAAGCCGCATCTTGCCTCACAATGCTCAGACTACTAAGTATCCGGCTGTCAACCCAGGGACCAGCATCCAAGCCAAGCTACCATCACCTCTTCATGTTACTGATATGCTTCCTGAAAACAACATTACTTCTGAATCACATCCTGCCATAGCAATGGACTTTCAACCTGTTCCTGGCTTAAACCCCCATGCAAATCCATACCTTCCTAGGCCACCATGTGCTGATGTGTCAGACCTAGCTAGATACATGGTTCGCCGTGAGCTCACAAGCACTGGCCTCACAAGCTTCGATGACCACCCTGAAAATTATAGAGGATGGAAGTCTACCTTTAAGGCTGCAATAAACGACCTGGGAATACCTCCTGGTGAAGAATTTGACATGTTGATAAAGTGGCTAGGCCCTCAGTCAAGAGAACGTGTGAAGCGACTGAAAGCTGTTCATGTTGACAATCCATCTGCAGGCCTACATGCAGCTTGGGAACGCCTAGACCAGAGTTATGGTAGTCCGGAAGCTGTAGAAGATGCTCTGCTTAAAAGGTTGAAAGACTTTCCCAAGATATCTGGTAAGGATAATCAGAAATTTCAGGAACTGAGTGATCTTTTGCTTGAACTACAGCTTGCTAAGGCAGATCCTCACCTCCCAGGCCTTAGCTATCTTGACACTGCCCATGGTGTGAATCCAATTGCTGCAAAACTGCCATATGGAATACAGGAGAAGTGGGCAACCATGGGTTCAAAGTACAAGAAAGAGAAAAAGGTTTCTTTCCCACCATTCTTCTACTTCTGTGACTTCATCGAGAACATTGCAGAAACCAAGAATGATCCAAGCTTCTTTTTCAATGAGTCAAACATCTCGGGTTCAAATTTCGCTAAAGACAAATTTGCTTTGAATAAACCCAGGAGTCACAGGGGTCCCGTGTCAGTTAAAAAGACTAATGTGCTACCTGATCCTGCTGATAACCCTGAAAGGGGCAGACAAGGAGATAAAACAGATAATCCCAATCGCCAATGTCCAATTCATAAGAAACCACATGCTCTTAAGAACTGCCATGGGTTCCGGAAAAAGCCATTGCAAGAACGCAGAGAAATTTTAAAGAAACTTGGGATTTGCTTTAAGTGCTGTGCTTCAACCGAACATCTTGCAAAAGAGTGTAAGGCTGAAATCAAATGCAAAGATTGTGGAAGCAACACCCATGTACAAGCGCTCCATCCACTTCAGCATACCTCTTCTTCTGCAGATTCTGATCCTGCCACAAATCATGGCGGGGAGAATGCAAACCAGACAGCAGACTCTACTTTAATTTCTTCTACATGCACTGAGGTTTGTGGAGAAGATCTTTGTGACAGGTCTTGTGCAAAGATATGCCTAGTCAGAGTGTATCCCAAGGGACAGCCTGAAAGAGCCATGAAACTATATACAATTCTGGATGATCAGAGCAATCACTCACTTGCTAAGTCACAATTCTTTGATTACTTCAGAGTTATAGGAGATTCCCTGCCATACACACTTGGCACATGTGGAGGTGTTTCAGAAGTGACAGGGAGAAGAGCTAATGGATTCATGATAGCTTCTCTTGATGGTACTATAGAACTGCCACTGCCTACCCTTGCTGAATGCAACCAGATTCCTTCCCACAGAGAAGAGATCCCTACACCTGAAGCTGCCTTTCATCATGCACATTTAAGAGCTGTCGCCAAACACTTACCACCACTTGATGAAAATGCAGAAATTCTTCTTTTGCTCGGCAGAGACATTCTAAGGGTGCATAAAGCACGCCAGCAAATAAATGGTTCCCATGATGCTCCGTATGCCCAGCGCCTTGATCTTGGCTGGGTTGTCATTGGAAATGTGTGTGTAAACAGAACGAAAAGAGCTACCAACATTTCTTCTTGCAAAACTTACATTCTACCTAATGGGCGCAAAACTCTTTTCGAACCATGTCCTTATCATTACAGTGTTAAGGAGAGATTCAACATCACCAGTGACAGTAAACCCATCTTCCATCACCAGGAAGATTGCATTGGTGACACAGTGTTCATTACAACTAGTAATGACGAAAAACCAGCACTTGCCATTGAAGACAAAGAGTTTCTCAAGATCATGGATAAGGAATTCACTCAAAACCAAGAAAACAGTTGGGTAGCCCCTCTACCCTTTCGTACACCTAGAGAGAGACTGCCAAACAACCGTCAGCAAGCAGTGTCCAGATTTGCTTCATTAAAACGTTCCTTTGAGAAGAAACCAGAGATGAAGAAACATTTTGTATCCTTTATGCAGAAGGTTTTAGAAAATGATCACGCTGAACCTGCTCCACCATTGAAGGAGGGAGAAGAATGCTGGTATCTTCCATCCTTTGGTGTGTACCACCCCCGCAAACCTAGTCAAATTAGAGTAGTATTTGACTCGAGTGCTCAATATGAAGGAGTCAGTTTGAACAATGTTCTTCTTACTGGGCCCAACTTGAACAACAGCCTTATAGGAGTGTTAATCCGATTCAGACAAGAGCTTATAGCAGTAATGGCTGACATCCAACAAATGTTTCACTGCTTCATTGTCCGTGAGCAGGACAGAAATTACCTTAGGTTTCTATGGCACAGAAACAATGACTTAAATGACAAGGTCATAGACTACCGCATGAAGGTGCATGTATTCGGGAACAGTCCTTCACCTTCAGTAGCAATCTACGGACTGAGAAGAACTGCCCAAGAAGGTGGACAAGAGTATGGAACTGATGCTCGTCATTTTGTGGAGAAAAACTTCTATGTGGATGATGGACTTAAATCCTTTCCTACAGATGAAGAAGCCATTGACCTTCTACGAAGAGTTCAAGAAATGTTGTCTGTGGCCAACCTCAGACTCCACAAGATCATCTCAAACAGTAACAAGGTAATGAAGGCCTTCCACAAAGATGACTATGCTATTAACCTAAAGAATCTTGACTTAGGGTCTGAAGACCTTCCCATGCAGCGCAGTCTTGGCTTGCTCTGGGATATCAAGCGAGATGCGTTCACTTTTCAAGTGTCAACTTGTGATAAGCCCTTTACAAAAAGGGGAGTCTTGTCGGTCGTCAACAGTATCTACGACCCTTTGGGATTTGTAGCTCCAGTGACAATCCGAGGAAAGTTTCTGTTGAGACAATTCACTTTGGAGAAGGTAGACTGGGACACTCCGCTACCCGATAATAAGCTGAAGGCATGGGAAACATGGAAGAATTCCTTAAAGGCACTGCAAAATCTCCAAATCCCACGCTGCTACACATCCATCTCCCTAGCTTCTGCTAAAAATAAAGAAATCCACATCTTTTCAGATGCATCTGTCGAGGCGATTGCAGCTGTAGCCTACCTTCGTCTTACTGGACTTGATAACAGACCTTCTGTGGGGTTTCTCCTTGGTAAGACTAAGCTAACACCAAGGTCTGGACACACTGTTCCAAGGCTTGAACTCTGTGCAGCTGTGTTAGCTGTAGAAATGGCAGAAACCATAAAGAGTGAAATGGACACTGTGATTGATTCCTTTGACTTCTACACTGACAGCAAGGTTGTGCTCGGGTACATACACAACCAAACCAGACGGTTCTATGTGTATGTCAGCAACAGAGTAGAACGTATCCGAAGGTTTTCCACACCACAACAATGGCATTACATTTCAACCAATCAGAACCCAGCAGACCATGGCACTAGAGCATTACCAGCAAATGAACTTGCAAAGTCAAACTGGCTACGGCCTCCAGATTTCCTACATGATAAATCTGAGTCCAGCACTACTGATGTTTTCAACTTAGTAGATTCTGAAGTTGACAAGGAAATCAGACTTGAAAGTATCACTCTTTATACTACCATACATCAGAAGAAAACACTTGGATCACACCACTTCCAGCGATTCTCCACATGGTCATCTATAACCCGTGTCATTGCACGCCTGAGACATATTGTTTGCTGCTTCAAGGGTAATTCTGGAATGCCACTCGAGTGCCGTGGTTGGCACATTTGTAAGAACCATCCCACCTTTGAAGAAATCTCTCATGCTGAAGAAATTATACTTCAATGTGTGCAACAGGAGAGCTACACAAAAGAGATCAACCTTATCATGGAAAATTGCAAGTTTCCCAAAAACAATCCTCTTCTAAAGTTAAATCCAATCATTGATGAACATGGGTTGTTACGTGTAGGAGGTCGGATTGGGAAAGCCAACCTTTCCAGCAAGGAGCAAAGTCCAGTCATTGTGCCTGGCAGTCACCATGTAGCTGTTCTTTTAGTTCGGCATTACCATGAACAAGTGAAGCACCAAGGCCGACAGTTTACTGAAGGTGTTGTCAGATCAGCAGGTTTGTGGATCACCGGAATGAAAAGATGCATTTCTTCAGTGCTTCACAAGTGTGTTAAGTGTCGTAGGTTGAGAGGAACTCACCATCATCAGCAAATGGCTGATCTCCCGATAGACAGACTGAGCACTGACCCACCTTTTACCTATGTCGGAGTGGATGTCTTTGGCCCATGGTCGGTCTGTGCACGCAAGACCCGTGGTGGCATGGCTAACAATAAACGATGGGCCGTACTGTTTACTTGCCTAAGTGTACGAGCCGTGCATATTGAGGTAATTGAGTCTATGGACTCCTCCTGTTTCATCAATGCTCTTCGAAGATTTTTCGCCATTAGAGGTCCTGCCAAGCAACTCAGGTCTGACTGTGGAACCAACTTTGTTGGAGCCTGCAAGGAACTACAACTGGATAATTTCTTCAAAAACAGTGGATGTTCATGGGTTTTTAACCCCCCTCACTCTTCCCACATGGGAGGTTCCTGGGAACGCATGATCGGAATTACAAGGCGAATCTTAAATTCCATGTTGTTAGACTCAGGACGACTTACCCACGAGACATTGACTACTCTACTAGCTGAAGTTTCTGCAATGATTAATGCAAGACCACTAGTACCCGTGTCCTCAGATCCAGATTCTCCAACAATATTAACTCCTGCAACACTTCTCACTCAGAAGGTTGGCAACATCCCACTACCACCCGTGGACTTGGACTGCTCTAACATTCACAGACGTCAGTGGAAGCAGGTTCAACATCTGGCAAATGTATTCTGGAGCCGTTGGAGGAAGGAATATCTGCATACTCTTCAGAGCCGCCATAAATGGCAAGAGACTAAGCCAAATCTTCAAGAAGGAGACCTTGTGCTACTGAGAGATAAAGACGTTTCTCGCAATGACTGGCCAACTGGACTTATTGTCAAAGCCATTCCCAGTGAAGATGGGAAGGTGAGGAAGGTCGAAGTCAAGATTACCAAAGGAGGTACAACTAAAATCTTCTTCAGACCTGTTACTGAGGTGGTGTTGCTACTACCTCATGAAGAACACTCTTCAGGTCAAGGCAAGACCTGAAACTCCTGGAAACTGTTTATCCCTTGGATTACAATTGTGAGTCAGATGAGGTTTGACATATTGTGGCCTCCCTGACTTGAAGATGGGTTGTGTTACAAGAACTTTGTCAAGAAAACCTACTGAGACTTACTCAAGCAAAGTTTGCTATGTTTATTGCTGTTTGCTTTCTTTTACAGGTTTTTTAAGGACAAGTTTGTTGAACTATGGACTTAACATTAGACTAATGTTGCTATAATATTAGTGAAATCTAAAGATTTCAGGCGGGGAGTGTTGTGTCCCACATACATGGACTTGTGTTATGATGTTCATCAGCTAAGTTTGCCTGTAGCTAGTTTGTTCCTCTCCCTTCCCTGTAGTTTTGTTCCACCCATGTAGCCACTCCTCCCATAGTCAGTATCTCTTCAGACAAGTATCTGTAAGCATGTGCTGCATCTTCTCTCTGTACCTGGTAAAGCTACTTCGTTTTGACCTATGGAATTTGTCACTGTAAGATCTACACTGCAAGATTAAACCTCTTCAAGATCTTCATCTGTGTCGTCCATTGAGTCGCCTATCTGTGGATACTGCCCTTATGTAAGTTATTGCCATTCCACTGGGACTTGGGACAGTCTAGGGATCAGTAATTACATAGCCACAGCAGCTGAAACAGAATACTACTGCTGTTACCTCATTACACTGCAGGCACAGAACCACTCCAGTGTATTATTATGTCACTGTATTCTGATAGTACTATTGTATCTCTCTGTGTGAGACACTCCACAGCCCACTGACACCCAGAGCTGTGCACACTACTGCTGTTACCTCATTACACTGCAGGCACAGAGCCACTCCAGTGCATTATTATGTCACTGTATTCTGATAGTACTATTGTATCTCTCTGTGTGAGACACCCCACAGCCCACTGACACCCAGAGCTGTGCACACTACTGCTGTTACCTCATTACACTGCAGGCACAGAGCCACTCCAGTGCATTATTATGTCACTGTATTCTGATAGTACTATTGCATCTCTCTGTGTGAGACTCCACAGCCCACTGACACCCAGAGCTGTGTGCGCACTACTGCTGTTACCTCATTACACTGCAGGCACAGAACCACTCCAGTGCATTATTATGTCACTGTATTCTGATAGTACTATTGTATCTCTCTGTGTGACACTCCACAGCCCACTGACACCCAGAGCTGTGTGCACACTACTGCTGTTACCTCATTACACTGCAGGCACAGAACCACTCCAGTGTATTATTATGTCACTGTATTCTGATAGTACTATTATATCTCTGTGTGTGACACCCCACAGCCCACTGACACCCAGAGCTGTGTGCACACTACTGCTGTTACCTCATTACACTGCAGGCACAGAACCACTCCAGTGTATTATTATGTCACTGTATTCTGATAGTACTATTGTATCTCTGTGTGTGAGACCCCACAGCCCACTGACACCCAGAGCTGTGTGCTCACTACTGCTGTTACCTCATTACACTGCAGGCACAGAACCACTCCAGTGTATTATTATGTCACTGTACTCTGATAGTACTATTGTATCTCTCTGTGTGAGACACTCCACAGCCCACTGACACCCAGAGCTGTGTGCACACTACTGCTGTTACCTCATTACACTGCAGGCACAGAACCACTCCAGTGTATTATTATGTCACTGTATTCTGATAGCACTATTGTATCTCTCTGTGTGACACTCCACAGCCCACTGACACCCAGAGCTGTGTGCACACTACTGCTGTTACCTCATTACACTGCAGGCACAGAACCACTCCAGTGCATTATTATGTCACTGTACTCTGATAGTACTATTGTATCTCTCTGTGTGTGACACTCCACAGCCCACTGACCCCCAGAGCTGTGTGCACACTACTGCTGTTACCTCATTACACTGCAGGCACAGAACCGCTCCAGTGTATTATTATGTCACTGTATTCTGATAGTACTATTGTATCTCTGTGTGTGACACTCCACAGCCCACTGACACCCAGAGCTGTGTGCACACTACTGCTGTTACCTCATTACACTGCAGGCACAGAACCACTCCAGTGTATTATTATGTCACTGTATTCTGATAGTACTATTGTATCTCTCTGTGAGACACTCCACAGCCCACTGACACCCAGAGCTGTGTGCACACTACTGCTGTTACCTCATTACACTGCAGGCACAGAACCACTCCAGTGTATTATTATGTCACTGTATTCTGATAGTACTATTGTATCTCTCTGTGTGACACTCCACAGCCCACTGACACCCAGAGCTGTGTGCACACTACTGCTGTTACCTCATTACACTGCAGGCACAGCACCCCTCCAGTGTATTATTATGTCACTGTATTCTGATAGTACTATTGTATCTCTCTGTGTGACACTCCACAGCCCACTGACACCCAGAGCTGTGTGCACACTACTGCTGTTACCTCATTACACTGCAGGCACAGCACCCCTCCAGTGTATTATTATGTCACTGTATTCTGATAGTACTATTGTATCTCTCTGTGTGACACTCCACAGCCCACTGACACCCAGAGCTGTGTGCACACTACTGCTGTTACCTCATTACACTGCAGGCACAGCACCCCTCCAGTGTATTATTATGTCACTGTATTCTGATAGTACTATTGTATCTCTCTGTGTGACACCCCACAGCCCACTGACACCCAGAGCTGTGTGCACACTACTACTGTTACCTCATTACACTGCAGGCACAGAACCACTCCAGTGCATTATTATGTCACTGTATTCTGATAGTACTATTGTATCTCTCTGTGTGAGACCCCACAGCCCACTGACACCCAGAGCTGTGTGCACACTACTGCTGTTACCTCATTACACTGCAGGCACAGAACCACTCCAGTGCATTATTATGTCACTGTATTCTGATAGTACTATTGTATCTCTCTGTGTGACACTCCACAGCCCACTGACACCCAGAGCTGTGTGCACACTACTGCTGTTACCTCATTACACTGCAGGCACAGAACCCCTCCAGTGTATTATTATGTCACTGTACTCTGATAGTACTATTGTATCTCTCTGTGTGACACCCCACAGCCCACTGACACCCAGAGCTGTGTGCACACTACTACTGTTACCTCATTACACTGCAGGCACAGAACCACTCCAGTGTATTATTATGTCACTGTATTCTGATAGCACTATTGTATCTCTCTGTGTGACACTCCACAGCCCACTGACACCCAGAGCTGTGTGCACACTACTGCTGTTACCTCATTACACTGCAGGCACAGAACCCCTCCAGTGTATTATTATGTCACTGTACTCTGATAGTACTATTGTATCTCTGTGTGACACCCCACAGCCCACTGACACCCAGAGCTGTGTGCACTACTGCTGTTACCTCATTACACTGCAGGCACAGAACCACTCCAGTGTATTATTATGTCACTGTATTCTGATAGTACTATTGTATCTCTCTGTGTGACACTCCACAGCCCACTGACACCCAGAGCTGTGTGCACACTACTGCTGTTACCTCATTACACTGCAGGCACAGAACCACTCCAGTGTATTATTATGTCACTGTACTCTGATAGTACTATTGTATCTCTCTGTGTGACACTCCACAGTCCACTGACACCCAGAGCTGTGTGCACACTACTGCTGTTACCTCATTACACTGCAGACACAGAACCACTCCAGTGTATTATTATGTCACTGTATTCTGATAGTACTATTGTATCTCTCTGTGTGACACCCCACAGCCCACTGACACCCAGAGCTGTGTGCACACTACTGCTGTTACCTCATTACACTGCAGACACAGAACCACTCCAGTGTATTATTATGTCACTGTATTCTGATAGCACTATTGTATCTCTCTGTGTGACACTCCACAGCCCACTGACACCCAGAGCTGTGTGCACACTACTGCTGTTACCTCATTACACTGCAGGCACAGAACCACTCCAGTGTATTATTATGTCACTGTATTCTGATAGTACTATTGTATCTCTCTGTGTGACACCCCACAGCCCACTGACACCCAGAGCTGTGTGCACACTACTGCTGTTACCTCATTACACTGCAGGCACAGAACCCCTCCAGTGTATTATTATGTCACTGTATTCTGATAGTACTATTCTATCTCTCTGTGTGACACTCCACAGCCCACTGACACCCAGAGCTGTGTGCACACTACTGCTGTTACCTCATTACACTGCAGGCACAGAACCCCTCCAGTGTATTATTATGTCACTGTATTCTGATAGTACTACTGTATCTCTGTGTGACACTCCACAGCCCACTGACACCCAGAGCTGTGTGCACTACTACTGCTGTTACCTCATTACACTGCAGGCACAGAACCACTCCAGTGCATTATTATGTCACTGTACTCTGATAGTACTATTGTATCTCTCTGTGTGACACCCCACAGCCCACTGACACCCAGAGCTGTGTGCACACTACTGCTGTTACCTCATTACACTGCAGGCACAGAACCCCTCCAGTGCATTATTATGTCACTGTATTCTGATAGTACTATTGCATCTCTCTGTGTGACACTCCACAGCCCACTGACACCCAGAGCTGTGTGCACACTACTGCTGTTACCTCATTACACTGCAGGCACAGAACCACTCCAGTGTATTATTATGTCACTGGCCTCAATTCACTAAGCTTTATCAAACACTTTATCAAACGTTTGATAGTTTACCTCATGGGTAAAAACGAATTTTGAATTCACTAAGGTGTTATATTATGTTATATATTTATTGAACGTTTTATCAATAAAACATTTGATAAATATTTAACACTTTAGTGAATTCAAAATTAGATTTTACGCATGAGGTAAATTATCAAACGTTTGATAAAGTGTTTGATAAATCTTAGTGAATTGAGGCCACTGTATTCTGATAGTACTATTGTATCTCTCTGTGTGACCCTCCACAGCCCACTGACACCCAGAGCTGTGTGCACACTACTGCTGTTACCTCATTACACTGCAGGCACAGAGCCACTCCAGTGTATTATTATGTCACTGTATTCTGATAGTACTATTGTATCTCTCTGTGTGACACTCCACAGCCCACTGACACCCAGAGCTGTGTGCACACTACTGCTGTTACCTCATTACACTGCAGGCACAGAACCAATCCAGTGTATTATTATGTCACTGTACTCTGATAGTACTATTGTATCTCTCTGTGTGACCCTCCACAGCCCACTGACACCCAGAGCTGTCTGCACACTACTGCTGTTACCTCATTACACTGCAGGCACAGAACCCCTCCAGTGTATTATTATGTCACTGTACTCTGATAGTACTATTGTATCTCTCTGTGTGTGACACTCCACAGCCCACTGACACCCAGAGCTGTGTGCACACTACTGCTGTTACCTCATTACACTGCAGGCACAGAACCACTCCAGTGTATTATTATGTCACTGTATTCTGATAGTACTATTGTATCTCTCTGTGTGACACCCCACAGCCCACTGACACCCAGAGCTGTGTGCACACTACTGCTGTTACCTCATTACACTGCAGGCACAGAACCCCTCCAGTGTATTATTATGTCACTGTACTCTGATAGTACTATTGTATCTCTCTGTGTGACACTCCACAGTCCACTGACACCCAGAGCTGTGTGCACACTACTGCTGTTACCTCATTACACTGCAGGCACAGAACCACTCCAGTGCATTATTATGTGACTGTATTCTGATAGTACTATTGTATCTCTCTGTGTGACACTCCACAGCCCACTGACACCCAGAGCTGTGTGCACACTACTGCTGTTACCTCATTACACTGCAGGCACAGAACCACTCCAGTGTATTATTATGTCCCTGTATTCTGATAGTACTATTGTATCTCTCTGTGTGACACTCCACAGCCCACTGACACCCAGAGCTGTGTGCACACTACTGCTGTTACCTCATTACACTGCAGGCACAGAACCCCTCCAGTGTATTATTATGTCACTGTACTCTGATAGTACTATTGTATCTCTCTGTGTGACACTCCACAGTCCACTGACACCCAGAGCTGTGTGCACACTACTGCTGTTACCTCATTACACTGCAGGCACAGAACCACTCCAGTGTATTATTATGTCCCTGTATTCTGATAGTACTATTGTATCTCTCTGTGTGACACTCCACAGCCCACTGACACCCAGAGCTGTGTGCACACTACTGCTGTTACCTCATTACACTGCAGGCACAGAACCCCTCCAGTGTATTATTATGTCACTGTACTCTGATAGTACTATTGTATCTCTCTGTGTGAGACTCCACAGCCCACTGACACCCAGAGCTGTCTGCACACTACTGCTGTTACCTCATTACACTGCAGGCACAGAACCCCTCCAGTGTATTATTATGTCACTGTACTCTGATAGTACTATTGTATCTCTGTGTGAGACTCCACAGCCCACTGACACCCAGAGCTGTCTGCACACTACTGCTGTTACCTCATTACACTGCAGGCACAGAACCCCTCCAGTGTATTATTATGTCACTGTACTCTGATAGTACTATTGTATCTCTGTGTGAGACTCCACAGCCCACTGACACCCAGAGCTGTCTGCACACTACTGCTGTTACCTCATTACACTGCAGGCACAGAACCACTCCAGTGTATTATTATGTCACTGTATTCTGATAGTACTATTGTATCTCTCTGTGTGACACTCCACAGCCCACTGACACCCAGAGCTGTGTGCACACTACTGCTGCTGCCTCATTACACTGCAGGCACAGAACCCCTCCAGTGTATTATTATGTCACTGTATTCTGATAGTACTATTGTATCTCTCTGTGTGTGACACTCCACAGCCCACTGACACCCAGAGCTGTGTGCACACTACTGCTGTTACCTCATTACACTGCAGGCACAGAACCCCTCCAGTGTATTATTATGTCACTGTACTCTGATAGTACTATTGTATCTCTGTGTGAGACTCCACAGCCCACTGACACCCAGAGCTGTCTGCACACTACTGCTGTTACCTCATTACACTGCAGGCACAGAACCCCTCCAGTGTATTATTATGTCACTGTACTCTGATAGTACTATTGTATCTCTGTGTGAGACTCCACAGCCCACTGACACCCAGAGCTGTCTGCACACTACTGCTGTTACCTCATTACACTGCAGGCACAGAACCACTCCAGTGTATTATTATGTCACTGTATTCTGATAGTACTATTGTATCTCTCTGTGTGACACTCCACAGCCCACTGACACCCAGAGCTGTGTGCACACTACTGCTGTTACCTCATTACACTGCAGGCACAGAACCCCTCCAGTGTATTATTATGTCACTGTACTCTGATAGTACTATTGTATCTCTCTGTGTGAGACTGCACAGCCCACTGACACCCAGAGCTGTGTGCACACTACTGCTGTTACCTCATTACACTGCAGGCACAGAACCACTCCAGTGTATTATTATGTCACTGTATTCTGATAGTACTATTGTATCTCTCTGTGTGACACTCCACAGCCCACTGACACCCAGAGCTGTGTGCACACTACTGCTGTTACCTCATTACACTGCAGGCACAGAACCCCTCCAGTGTATTATTATGTCACTGTACTCTGATAGTACTATTGTATCTCTCTGTGTGACACCCCACAGCCCACTGACACCCAGAGCTGTGTGCACACTACTGCTGTTACCTCATTACACTGCAGGCACAGAACCCCTCCAGTGTATTATTATGTCACTGTACTCTGATAGTACTATTGTATCTCTCTGTGTGACACCCCACAGCCCACTGACACCCAGAGCTGTGTGCATACTACTGCTGTTACCTCATTACACTGCAGGCACAGAACCCCTCCAGTGTATTATTATGTCACTGTACTCTGATAGTACTATTGTATCTCTCTGTGTGACACCCCACAGCCCACTGACACCCAGAGCTGTGTGCACACTACTGCTGTTACCTCATTACACTGCAGGCACAGAACCCCTCCAGTGTATTATTATGTCACTGTATTCTGATAGTACTATTGTATCTCTCTGCATGGGACACTCCACATCCCACTGACACCCAGAGCTGTGTGCACACTACTGCTGCTGCCTCATTACACTGCAGGCACAGTACCCCTCCAGTGTATTATTATGTCACTGTAATCTGATAGTACTATTGTATCTCTCTGTGTGTGACTCTCCATAGCCCACTGACACCCAGAGCTGTGTGCACACTACTGCTGTTACCTCATTACACTGCAGGCACAGAACCCCTCCAGTGCATTATTATGTCACTGTATTCTGATAGTACTATTGTATCTCTCTGTGTGACACTCCACAGCCCACTGACACCCAGAGCTGTGTGCACACTACTGCTGTTACCTCATTACACTGCAGGCACAGAACCCCTCCAGTGTATTATTATGTCACTGTATTCTGATAGTACTATTGTATCTCTCTGTGTGTGACACTCCACAGCCCACTGACACCCAGAGCTGTGTGCACACTACTGCTGCTGCCTCATTACACTGCAGGCACAGAACCACTCCAGTGCATTATTATGTCACTGTATTCTGATAGTACTATTGTATCTCTCTGTGTGACACCCCACAGCCCACTGACACCCAGAGCTGTGTGCACTACTACTGCTGTTACCTCATTACACTGCAGGCACAGCACCACTCCAGTGTATTATTATGTCACTGTATTCTGATAGTACTATTGTATCTCTCTGTGTGACACTCCACAGCCCACTGACACCCAGAGCTGTGTGCACACTACTGCTGTTACCTCATTACACTGCAGGCACAGCACCACTCCAGTGTATTATTATGTCACTGTACTCTGATAGTACTATTGTATCTCTCTGTGTGTGACACTCCACAGCCCACTGACACCCAGAGCTGTGTGCACACTACTGCTGTTACCTCATTACACTGCAGGCACAGAGCCACTCCAGTGCATTGTTATGTCACTGTATTCTGATAGTACTATTGTATCTCTCTGTGTGTGACACTCCACAGCCCACTGACACCCAGAGCTGTCTGCACACTACTGCTGCTGCCTCATTACACTGCAGGCACAGAACCCCTCCAGTGTATTATTATGTCACTGTACTCTGATAGTACTATTGTATCTCTCTGTGTGAGACACTCCACAGCCCACTGACACCCAGAGCTGTGCACACTACTGCTGTTACCTCATTACACTGCAGGCACAGGACCACTCCAGTGCATTATTATGTGACTGTATTCTGATAGTACTATTGTATCTCTCTGTGTGACACCCCACAGCCCACTGACACCCAGAGCTGTGTGCACACTACTGCTGTTATCTCATTACACTGCAGGCACAGAACCACTCCAGTGTATTATTATGTCACTGTACTCTGATAGTACTATTGTATCTCTCTGTGTGAGACACTCCACAGCCCACTGACACCCAGAGCTGTGTGCACACTACTGCTGTTACCTCATTACACTGCAGGCACAGAACCCCTCCAGTGTATTATTATGTCACTGTACTCTGATAGTACTATTGTATCTCTCTGTGAGACACCCCACAGCCCACTGACACCCAGAGCTGTGTGCACACTACTGCTGTTACCTCATTACACTGCAGGCACAGAACCCCTCCAGTGTATTATTATGTCACTGTACTCTGATAGTACTATTGTATCTCTGTGAGACACCCCACAGCCCACTGACACCCAGAGCTGTGTGCACACTACTGCTGTTGCCTCATTAAGTTGCAGCCAGAGAAACACTCTAGTGCATTATTATGTCACTGTACTCTGATAGTACTATTGTATCTCTCTGTGTGACACCCCACAGCCCACTGACACCCAGAGCTGTGTGCACACTACTGCTGTTACCTCATTACACTGCAGGCACAGAACCACTCCAGTGTATTATTATGTCACTGTACTCTGATAGTACTATTGTATCTCTGTGTGTGACACTCCACAGCCCACTGACCCCCAGAGCTGTGCACACTACTGCTGTTACCTCATTACACTGCAGGCACAGAACCACTCCAGTGTATTATTATGTCACTGTACTCTGATAGTACTATTGTATCTCTGTGTGTGACACTCCACAGCCCACTGACCCCCAGAGCTGTGCACACTACTGCTGCTACCTCATTACACTGCAGGCACAGAACCCCTCCAGTGCATTATTATGTCACTGTATTCTGATAGTACTATTGTATCTCTCTGTGTGACACCCCACAGCCCACTGATACCCAGAGCTGTGTGCACACTACTGCTGTTACCTCATTACACTGCAGGCACAGAACCCCTCCAGTGCATTATTATGTCACTGTATTCTGATAGTACTATTGTATCTCTCTGTGTGACACTCCACAGCCCACTGACACCCAGAGCTGTGTGCACACTACTGCTGTTACCTCATTACACTGCAGGCACAGAACCACTCCAGTGTATTATTATGTCACTGTATTCTGATAGTACTATTGCATTTCTCTGTGTGAGACACTCCACAGCCCACTGACACCCAGAGCTGTGTGCACACTACTGCTGTTACCTCATTACACTGCAGGCACAGAACCACTCCAGTGTATTATTATGTCACTGTATTCTGATAGTACTATTGTATCTCTCTGTGTGACACTCCACAGCCCACTGACACCCAGAGCTGTGGGCACACTACTGCTGTTACCTCATTACACTGCAGGCACAGAACCACTCCAGTGTATTATTATGTCACTGTATTCTGATAGCACTATTGTATCTCTGTGTGACACTCCACAGCCCACTGACACCCAGAGCTGTGCACACTACTACTGTTACCTCATTACACTGCAGGCACAGAACCACTCCAGTGTATTATTATGTCACTGTACTCTGATAGTACTATTGTATCTCTCTGTGTGACACTCCACAGCCCACTGACACCCAGAGCTGTGTGCACACTACTGCTGTTACCTCATTACACTGCAGGCACAGAACCCCTCCAGTGTATTATTATGTCACTGTACTCTGATAGTACTATTGTATCTCTCTGTGTGAGACTGCACAGCCCACTGACACCCAGAGCTGTGTGCACACTACTGCTGTTACCTCATTACACTGCAGGCACAGAACCACTCCAGTGCATTATTATGTCACTGTATTCTGATAGTACTATTGTATCTCTGTGTGAGACACACCACAGCCCACTGACACCCAGAGCTGTGCACACTACTGCTGTTACCTCATTACACTGCAGGCACAGAACCACTCCAGTGCATTATTATGTCACTGTATACTGATAGTACTATTGTATCTCTCTGTGTGACACTCCACAGCCCACTGACACCCAGAGCTGTGTGCACACTACTGCTGTTACCTCATTACACTGCAGGCACAGGACCACTCCAGTGCATTATTATGTCACTGTATTCTGATAGTACTATTGTATCTCTCTGTGTGTGACACTCCACAGCCCACTGACACCCAGAGCTGTGTGCACACTACTGCTGTTACCTCATTACACTGCAGGCACAGAACCACTCCAGTGCATTATTATGTCACTGTATTCTGATAGTACTATTGTATCTCTCTGTGTGACACCCCACAGCCCACTGACACCCAGAGCTGTGTGCACACTACTGCTGTTACCTCATTACACTGCAGGCACAGAACCCCTCCAGTGCATTATTATGTCACTGTATTCTGATAGTACTATTGTATCTCTCTGTGTGACACCCCACAGCCCACTGACACCCAGAGCTGTGTGCACACTACTGCTGTTACCTCATTACACTGCAGGCACAGAACCACTCCAGTGTATTATTATGTCACTGTATTCTGATAGTACTATTGTATCTCTCTGTGTGTGACACCCCACAGCCCACTGACACCCAGAGCTGTGTGCACACTACTGCTGTTACCTCATTACACTGCAGGCACAGCACCACTCCAGTGTATTATTATGTCACTGTACTCTGATAGTACTATTGTATCTCTCTGTGTGACACTCCACAGCCCACTGACACCCAGAGCTGTGTGCACACTACTGCTGTTACCTCATTACACTGCAGGCACAGGACCACTCCAGTGTATTATTATGTCACTGTATTCTGATAGAACTATTGTATCTCTCTGTGTGACACCCCACAGCCCACTGACACCCAGAGCTGTGTGCACACTACTGCTGTTACCTCATTACACTGCAGGCACAGAACCACTCCAGTGTATTATTATGTCACTGTATTCTGATAGCACTATTGTATCTCTCTGTGTGACACCCCACAGCCCACTGACACCCAGAGCTGTGTGCACACTACTGCTGTTACCTCATTACACTGCAGGCACAGTACCACTCCAGTGTATTATTATGTCACTGTACTCTGATAGTACTATTGTATCTCTGTGTGACACTCCACAGCCCACTGACACCCAGAGCTGTGTGCACACTACTGCTGTTACCTCATTACACTGCAGGCACAGAACCACTCCAGTGTATTATTATGTCACTGTGTTCTGATAGTACTATTGTATCTCTGTGTGTGACACCCCACAGCCCACTGACACCCAGAGCTGTGTGCACACTACTGCTGTTACCTCATTACACTGCAGGCACAGAACCACTCCAGTGTATTATTATGTCACTGTATTCTGATAGTACTATTGTATCTCTCTGTGTGACACTCCACAGCCCACTGACACCCAGAGCTGTGGGCACACTACTGCTGTTACCTCATTACACTGCAGGCACAGAACCACTCCAGTGTATTATTATGTCACTGTATTCTGATAGCACTATTGTATCTCTGTGTGACACTCCACAGCCCACTGACACCCAGAGCTGTCTGCACACTACTGCTGTTACCTCATTACACTGCAGGCACAGCACCACTCCAGTGTATTATTATGTCACTGTATTCTGATAGTACTATTGTATATCTCTGTGTGACACTCCACAGCCCACTGACACCCAGAGCTGTGTGCACACTACTGCTGTTACCTCATTACACTGCAGGCACAGAACCACTCCAGTGTATTATTATGTCACTGTATTCTGATAGTACTATTGTATCTCTCTGTGTGTGACACTCCACAGCCCACTGACACCCAGAGCTGTGTGCACACTACTGCTGTTACCTCATTACACTGCAGGCACAGCACCACTCCAGTGTATTATTATGTCACTGTACTCTGATAGTACTATTGTATCTCTCTGTGTGACACTCCACAGCCCACTGACACCCAGAGCTGTGTGCACACTACTGCTGTTACCTCATTACACTGCAGGCACAGAACCACTCCAGTGTATTATTATGTCACTGTATTCTGATAGTACTATTGTATCTCTCTGTGTGACACCCCACAGCCCACTGACACCCAGAGCTGTGTGCACACTACTGCTGTTACCTCATTACACTGCAGGCACAGCACCACTCCAGTGTATTATTATGTCACTGTACTCTGATAGTACTATTGCATCTCTCTGTGTGAGACACTCCACAGCCCACTGACACCCAGAGCTGTGTGCACACTACTGCTGTTACCTCATTACACTGCAGGCACAGAACCACTCCAGTGTATTATTATGTCACTGTATTCTGATAGTACTATTGTATCTCTCTGTGTGACACTCCACAGCCCACTGACACCCAGAGCTGTGTGCACACTACTGCTGTTACCTCATTACACTGCAGGCACAGAACCACTCCAGTGTATTATTATGTCACTGTACTCTGATAGTACTATTGTATCTCTCTGTGTGACACTCCACAGCCCACTGACACCCAGAGCTGTGTGCACACTACTGCTGTTACCTCATTACACTGCAGGCACAGAACCACTCCAGTGTATTATTATGTCACTGTATTCTGATAGTACTATTGTATCTCTCTGTGTGACACTCCACAGCCCACTGACACCCAGAGCTGTGTGCACACTACTGCTGTTACCTCATTACACTGCAGGCACAGAACCACTCCAGTGTATTATTATGTCACTGTATTCTGATAGAACTATTGTATCTCTCTGTGTGACACCCCACAGCCCACTGACACCCAGAGCTGTGTGCACACTACTGCTGTTACCTCATTACACTGCAGGCACAGAACCACTCCAGTGTATTATTATGTCACTGTATTCTGATAGCACTATTGTATCTCTGTGTGACACTCCACAGCCCACTGACACCCAGAGCTGTCTGCACACTACTGCTGTTACCTCATTACACTGCAGGCACAGAACCCCTCCAGTGTATTATTATGTCACTGTATTCTGATAGTACTATTGTATATCTCTGTGTGACACTCCACAGCCCACTGACACCCAGAGCTGTGTGCACACTACTGCTGTTACCTCATTACACTGCAGGCACAGAACCACTCCAGTGTATTATTATGTCACTGTATTCTGATAGTACTATTGTATCTCTCTGTGTGACACTCCACAGCCCACTGACACCCAGAGCTGTGTGCACACTACTGCTGTTACCTCATTACACTGCAGGCACAGAACCACTCCAGTGTATTATTATGTCACTGTATTCTGATAGTACTATTGTATCTCTCTGTGTGTGACACTCCACAGCCCACTGACACCCAGAGCTGTGTGCACACTACTGCTGTTACCTCATTACACTGCAGGCACAGCACCACTCCAGTGTATTATTATGTCACTGTACTCTGATAGTACTATTGTATCTCTCTGTGTGACACTCCACAGCCCACTGACACCCAGAGCTGTGTGCACACTACTGCTGTTACCTCATTACACTGCAGGCACAGAACCACTCCAGTGTATTATTATGTCACTGTATTCTGATAGTACTATTGTATCTCTCTGTGTGACACCCCACAGCCCACTGACACCCAGAGCTGTGTGCACACTACTGCTGTTACCTCATTACACTGCAGGCACAGCACCACTCCAGTGTATTATTATGTCACTGTACTCTGATAGTACTATTGCATCTCTCTGTGTGAGACACTCCACAGCCCACTGACACCCAGAGCTGTGTGCACACTACTGCTGTTACCTCATTACACTGCAGGCACAGAACCACTCCAGTGTATTATTATGTCACTGTATTCTGATAGAACTATTGTATCTCTCTGTGTGACACCCCACAGCCCACTGACACCCAGAGCTGTGTGCACACTACTGCTGTTACCTCATTACACTGCAGGCACAGAACCACTCCAGTGTATTATTATGTCACTGTATTCTGATAGCACTATTGTATCTCTGTGAGACACCCCACAGCCCACTGACACCCAGAGCTGTGTGCACACTACTGCTGTTACCTCATTACACTGCAGGCACAGAACCACTCCAGTGTATTATTATGTCACTGTATTCTGATAGCACTATTGTATCTCTGTGTGACACTCCACAGCCCACTGACACCCAGAGCTGTGTGCACACTACTGCTGTTACCTCATTACACTGCAGGCACAGAACCTCTCCAGTGTATTATTATGTCACTGTATTCTGATAGCACTATTGTATCTCTGTGTGACACTCCACAGCCCACTGACACCCAGAGCTGTGTGCACACTACTGCTGTTACCTCATTACACTGCAGGCACAGAACCACTCCAGTGTATTATTATGTCACTGTATTCTGATAGCACTATTGTATCTCTGTGTGACACCCCACAGCCCACTGACACCCAGAGCTGTGTGCACACTACTGCTGTTACCTCATTACACTGCAGGCACAGAACCACTCCAGTGTATTATTATGTCACTGTATTCTGATAGCACTATTGTATCTCTGTGTGACACTCCACAGCCCACTGACACCCAGAGCTGTGTGCACACTACTGCTGTTACCTCATTACACTGCAGGCACAGCACCACTCCAGTGTATTATTATGTCACTGTATTCTGATAGTACTATTGTATATCTCTGTGTGACACTCCACAGCCCACTGACACCCAGAGCTGTGTGCACACTACTGCTGTTACCTCATTACACTGCAGGCACAGAACCACTCCAGTGTATTATTATGTCACTGTATTCTGATAGCACTATTGTATCTCTGTGTGACACTCCACAGCCCACTGACACCCAGAGCTGTGTGCACACTACTGCTGTTACCTCATTACACTGCAGGCACAGAACCACTCCAGTGTATTATTATGTCACTGTATTCTGATAGTACTATTGTATCTCTGTGTGACACCCCACAGCCCACTGACACCCAGAGCTGTGTGCACACTACTGCTGTTACCTCATTACACTGCAGGCACAGAACCACTCCAGTGTATTATTATGTCACTGTATTCTGATAGCACTATTGTATCTCTGTGTGACACTCCACAGCCCACTGACACCCAGAGCTGTCTGCACACTACTGCTGTTACCTCATTACACTGCAGGCACAGCACCACTCCAGTGTATTATTATGTCACTGTATTCTGATAGTACTATTGTATATCTCTGTGTGACACTCCACAGCCCACTGACACCCAGAGCTGTGTGCACACTACTGCTGTTACCTCATTACACTGCAGGCACAGAACCACTCCAGTGCATTATTATGTCACTGTATTCTGATAGTACTATTGTATCTCTCTGTGTGACACCCCACAGCCCACTGACACCCAGAGCTGTGTGCACACTACTGCTGTTACCTCATTACACTGCAGGCACAGAACCACTCCAGTGTATTATTATGTCACTGTATTCTGATAGCACTATTGCATATCTCTGTGTGAGACTCCACAGCCCACTGACACCCAGAGCTGTGCACACTACTGCTGTTACCTCATTACACTGCAGGCACAGAGCCACTCCAGTGTATTATTATGTCCCTGTATTCTGATAGTACTATTGTATCTCTCTGTGTGTGACACTCCACAGCCCACTGACACCCAGAGCTGTGTGCACACTACTGCTGTTACCTCATTACACTGCAGGCACAGAGCCACTCCAGTGTATTATTATGTCACTGTACTCTGATAGTACTATTGTATATCTCTGTGTGAGACTCCACAGCCCACTGACACCCAGAGCTGTGTGCACACTACTGCTGTTACCTCATTACACTGCAGGCACAGAACCACTCCAATGTATTATTATGTCACTGTATTCTGATAGTACTATTGTATCTCTCTGTGTGACACCCCACAGCCCACTGACACCCAGAGCTGTGCATAATGTCATTTCTGCCCTTTAGGGATTAAACCCCGATTTTGCGTCAACTCCGTAATTTTTGGTGTGACTTTTGGCATGGATCCCCCTCCGGCATGCCACAGTCCAGGTGTTGGACCCTTGAAACAACTTTTCCATCACTTTTGTGTCCTTTGTAGGATTTAAAATTCGTCTGTTCATTGAAGTCTATGGCGGTTTGCCAGATTCGCCTGTTCGCAAACATTTGCGGAAGTTTGCCGTTCGCAAACGGAAAATTCTATTTTCGCGACATCTCTAGTGGAAAACGCCCTTCCTCCGCAACAGTTGATAATTTGTCCTTCTGATCCCAATTAGGAGGATGGGGCCAGACTTCTCCATCTCATCCTCCCCCAGGGCCCCCCTCCCATGCTCTCCCAGATGTCCCTGCTCATCCTTGCAGTGATAGCGCTTGGCTTTACCTCCTCCAGTATTGGGTGCCTCCAGCAGTCCTGCTGCAGCCACCGGGTCTCCACTGAGTCTCCCAGCATATCACATGACTTTATGTAATGTGCAGAACACTGAGAGCCAGGCAGAGGTGACTTAGTGGCTGTAACGGGAGCGCAGGAGAGACTGGATGCTGGAACAGGTAAGCCCAACTCAACCTCCGCAGTGCCCGATATTTATCATGTACAGCAGCGAAGATGGGGCAGTTATCAACGGGTTTCTGGTGGGTAAGGGTTAGGCATTGGTGGGGGAGGTAGTCTAGGGCTAGGCATTGGGAAAGGGGGGTGCGTGGGGGGTAGGTTAGGGTTAGGCATTGGTGGGGGAGGTAGTCTAGGGCTAGGCATTGGGGGTGCGTGAGGTTAGGCATCAGCCTGGGGGGTAGGTTAGGGTTAGGAATCGATAAAGGGATCGGATAAGGCCCATACCCATGACGTGATTTTCTGACCAGGGTTTCACGATGGATATTTGAAAACCGCCGTATCGCACATCGCTTAACAAAAACTCATAAACGATGTTTCAGGATGCGCACCACCCACGGTGATCGCTCATTTTTGAACAACCGCCACGTTCCAATCCTCGTTGACTTTCACAGGTTTTGCAGCCATCATGTAAATTATTGTTTACATGATTGTTCGTTTATGACGGCCCAAGCGATGCTCTCTGATTCGGCCAGATGGATGGGGGAACGATCGTTTGTCGGTGGTTATCCCCATCCATCTGTCAGTGGGTACTTAGCTGTAGGTTTACTTATTGGTGGTGAAGGGGCAGTTAGGATTAGGCATTGGGGGGTGGGGTAGTTTAGGGCTAGGCACGGGTGGCGGTTGTGTTAGGCATTGATGTGTGTGTGTGTGGGAGGGGGTTAGGTATCAATCGAAGTATCAGTTACGTTTACGCTTCGGTGGTGGGGGGCGGTTAGGTTTACACATCGGTGGGGGGGAGGCGATTAGGGTTAGGCATCAGTAGAGGGAGGGCTGAGAATAGGTTTAGAGATACTAAAATATCGGTAAAGGTGGCCACACACCATACAATTTTTTAAATATCTGTTCAATTTAAGAATTGCAATCAATTTTTCTGACTGATTGTAACATTTCAAAAATATATCCAATGTACCTCACACATGTTCAATTTTACCTCAATTATGATAAAAATGATTGGAAACTCTGAGAAAATTGCTAGTGTGTGTATCTATATATATAATAGACTAAGTGCCTCAACCTTCAAACAAGAAGAAGAAGTACTTTGCATGAGAAAATGTATGCGTGCTCAAACACCAAGTTTAAGGCCTCTTTTCCACGGACTGTTGAGCTGTGTGCTCAGCAAGCAGTTACCAGGCAGCAGTGAGCAGATACCAGGCAGCAACAAGCAGTTACCAGGCAGCAGCAAGCAGTTACCAGGCAGCAGTGAGCAGATACCAGGCAGCAGCAAGCAGTTACCAGGCAGCAGTGAGCAGATACCAGGCAGCAACAAGCAGTTACCAGGCAGCAACATGCAGTTACCAGGCAGCAGTGAGCAGATACCAGGCAGCAGCAAGCAGTTACCAGGCAGCAGTGAGCAGATACCAGGCAGCAACAAGCAGTTACCAGGCAGCAACATGCAGTTACCAGGCAGCAGTGAGCAGTTACCAGGCAGCAACAAGCAGTTACCAGGCAGCAACAAGCAGTTACCAGGCACCAACAAGCAGTTACCAGGCAGCAACAAGCAGTTACCAGGCAGCAACAAGCAGTTACCAGGCAGCAGCGAGCAGTTACCAGGCAGCAGCAAGCAGTTACCAGGCAGCAGCAAGCAGTTACCAGGCAGCAGCAAGCAGTTACCAGGCAGCAGTGAGCAGTTACCAGGCAGCAGTGAGCAGTTGTGAGAGTTTGAGAGCCATTTCACTGCCTATTCACAGTCCATGGAAAAGAGGCCTTACCCTAGCAAGTCTGACATTGCAAATCTGGCCTAAATGGCTATTCATGAGGCAATGCTCATGCAAATGCATGCACAAACCAATACCACAAAGCAGTCACCCTGCTACATGCTACATTAGCACTATCCGGCTTAGTGCACACCAGAGCGGTTCGGCAGCGTTTTGCGATCCACTTGCGGCTGCGGATACACTTGGGTAATGTATTTCAATGGGCTGGTGCACACCAGAGCGGGAGGCGTTTTGCTGAAACGCATACTCCCGAGGTGAGGCATTTTTTGGATTGCGGAGGCGTTTCTGCCTCCAATGTAAAGTATAGGAAAAACGCAAACCGCTCTGAAAAACGACAGTTCAGAGCGGTTTTGCAGGCGTTTATGTTACAGAAGCTGTTCAGTAACAGCTTTACTGTAACAATATATGAAATCTACTACACCAAAAACGCTTTACAAAACCGCAAAATGCTAGGTGAAATGCTACAGAAAAATAAGAAAAAGCGTTTCAAAATCTGCTAGCATTTTGCAGATCTGCTAGCAGTTTTTGGTGTGCTCCAGGCCTCCAGGAGCGCCACGGGGAGGATTCCCAATGCCCCCTTTTTATACAACTGGGGGGACCGCAGGGTCCCAGGCTCTCTCACTGCCTGGAAACCACAGCGGCACCCCGGAGGGGGAGGCTGGGTGGAGTGGACGACCCCCCCCAAGTGTGGCCAGCGCCGGGGAGAGCCGTCTGCACCCACCTCCCAATATTAAAAACAGGCACTTACCTTAACGTCCATTGTGTTCTGCTACATGCGCATTAATTTGGGGGCACCACATGAGAAAGGAGAGAAGCATGGGTCACCCCGAGCTTTAGAGCTCAGGGCTGGCTCACATACAGCACTCCAGAGGGGGGGGGGGGGGGGGGGGGGGGGGAGGACAGGCGCACTCACTCCAGGGTTCACACCACCGGAGCAAGCCATCCACCACCTGCCTCCAAAGGATACAAACTGCACAAAATGCTTTCCATGAGAAAATTAATGCGCATGTAGCAGAACCCAATGGACGTTAAGGTAAGTGGCTGTTTTTAATATTAGGAGGTGGGTACGGACGGCTCTCCGCAGCGCTGGCCACGCTTGGGGGGCGGCTGCGCCACCCAGCCTCCCACTCCGGGGTGCCGCTGTGGTTCCCAGGCAGCGAGTGAGCGCTTTGCAGTATTGGTTTTTTGACCCTGCATAGTTTGGCATACGAAAGCAAATGCATATTTGCATGAGCATTGCCTCATGAATAGCCAATTAGGCCAGATTTGGAAAGCCAGACTTGCTAGGGTTAAACTTGGTGTTTGAGCACGCAAAATTTTTCTCATGGAAAGCATTTTTTGCAGTTGTATCCTTTGGAGGCAGGTGGTGGATGGCTTGCTCTGGTGGTGTGAGCCCTGGAGTGAGTTGTCTGCGCCTGTCCTCCCCCCACCCCGGAGTGTTGTATGTGAGCCAGCCCTGAGCTCTAAAGCTCGGGGTGACCCATGCTTCACTCCTTTCTCATGTGGTGCCCCCAAGTTAATGTGCATGTTGCAGAACGCAATGGACGTTAAGGTAAGTGCCTGTTTTTAATATTGGGAGGTGGGTGCGGATGGCTCTCCCCGGCGCTGACCACACTTAGGGGGGGGGGGGGGGGGGGGAGGGGTGCAGCTGCGCCACCCAGCCTCCCCCTCCGGGGTGCCGCTGTGGTTCCCAGGCAGTAAGAGAGCCTGGGACCCCGCAGTCCCCCGGTTGTATGGGGGCATTCGGAATCCTCCCCGTGGCGCTCCTGGATAGTGCTAATGTAGCATGAACTAATACCCGCAGGGCGATCGCTTTGCGGTATTGGTTTTTGGACCCTGCATAGTTTGGCATGCGAAAGCAAATGCATATTTGCATGAGCATTGCCTCATGAATAGCCAATTAGGCCGGATTTGCAAAGCCAGACTTGCTAGGGTTAAACTTGGTGTTTGAGCACGCATACATTTTCTCATGGAAAGCCTACTTCTTCTTGCTTCAAGGTTGAGGCACGTACTCTATTAGATAGATAGATAGATGCGGCGTATGCTACGACACGGGTTGGCTAGTATTAATAAATTGACAATCCAACACACACCATACAATCTTTAGTAGAGATTGAAGAGAAATGTCTGGCATTCCGGATTGATTTAAATTGAAAAAAACGGGAAATCCGATTGGATTTTACGGTCGAATGAAAATAAAGCTTTCAATTTTTTCAAGAGATACGATCGTTTTTATCGAATTGCTGTAAAATCGGATCATTTTATTGTATCGTGTGTGACCACCTTAAGGTTTACTAATATTTTACTACCGGAATAACCACTTCCTTGTAGTAGAATATCTGAATATTTTTCCAATATTCTATTATCGTCTATTTTTGCATTGCCCGTTTTGCATGTGCGCGGAAAAAGGGCTATTATCATAGCGCTGGACGCTGGGCTGTAGGAGGATCCGGAAGATTATCCAGAGGCTGCCAGCTACTAAGGTAAGTATAAATCTTTTGTTGTATTAAATGGCCCCAGGTCACAGGTGCACTTTAAAGGAGAACTGTAGTGAGAGGTATATGGAGGCTGCCATATTTATTTCCTTTTAAGCAATACCAGTTGCCTGGCAGCCCTGCTGATCTATTTGGCTGAAGACATGTCTGAATCACACCAGAAACAAGCATGCAGCTAATCTTGTCATATCTGTCAAAATTGTCAGAAACACCTGATCTGCTGCATGCTTGTTCAGGGGCTGTGGCTGAAAGTATTAGAGGCAGAGGATCAGCAGTATAGCCAGGTAACTGGTATTGCTTAAATGGAAATAAATATTATGGTAGCCTCCATACATCTCTCTCTACAGTTCTCCTTTAACAAATGGCTGACACGGTGCACAGCGCTGCTGCCGCAGGTGTCCCCGATATCCAGACATGAGTCTCTAAAAGCGAAACCGTGTCTCTGGGAGTCGGGGAGAGCTGATAACAAGGCGGCCCGCTCTGCTGAAACGCGGTATCCCGTGTAGCGCGATCCCTGAGCTCCGGAACAATTCGCCACCGCAGATAAGCTGACGCTTCGCGCGAATCAGACAAAACAGGACAACCAGCATGTCGTGATGAGAAGCCAGAAACACAATCCGCTGGAAAGCCTGGCAGTGTTATAGGGGCGCATGAGAAGATTGTCCACTCACAGACACAGCTGACTCACATACCACAGATAAGAGCTCTTCATCCTGACATTTACAAAGAAGAGACCGGCATCCCAGCTGCCTGGCCCGGCCAGGGGGGAGGAACAGCTGCATCGGCATCTCTCACCACTGCGCAGAGCCCATACATTACTCCATCATACAATTATCTGCATAATAGTGTCAATTAAAGTGGAGCTGAACTCTTGCACATGACAGGAGAACACAGAGAAATCCACCCTGTATGTGTTTAGAGAGAAGATCCTGTCTAATCCACCCTCATCTGTGACTAACCACAACCGTAATACCGAGATACACATGTGTATGTACAGTGCAAAACATATTAATAACCAGGCTGTTTGACTTGTTTTATTTTGCTGCCTGAAAGTGGTTTCGTCACCATAAAAATCAAATTTCAACAGCAACTGGTCTGAGTGTATTAAGTGATAAAGATGCTAATCCTGCATTCAAAACGTTTTCTGATGTTATGATTTTGAGTTATCACATACTTTATACTTAAGGAACACTGGCCCTTTAGTAGTCGTGCCAAAGAATTGCATGCTGGGGGTTCTTTTTATCTATAATCTATTCCTCCTCTTCCCTTTATTTCCCTGCCAGCTTCTTATCTGAAACCTAATCCCCTACTCACTTGTGTTTACAAGCAAGGCTGAGGCGACTCAGCGATTCGAGGAGACAAGAAAAAAAGTAAAGGGGAGAAATGACATCACGAGTTAGTCTTAAAGAGACACTGAAGCGAAAAAAAAATGATGATATTATGATTTGTATGTGTAGTACAGCTAAGAAATAAAACATTAAGATCAGATACATCAGTCTAATTGTTTCCAGTACAGGAAGAGTTGAGAAACTCCAGTTGTTATCTCTATGCAAACAAGCCATTAAGCTCTACGACTAAGCCCGGCGGATCGCTCAAACCCACCCTTATCAAGTGAACGACAGTCTGTACACACGCCCGATTTAGCGGGCGAACGACGGAACGACGGGATGTTCAAACGACCCGTCGTTCGCGGAAATCCGACGTGTGTATGGGCCTTTAGTCGTGGAGAGGGCTGTTATCTGACTTTTATTATCTCAACTGTAAGATAACTGCCAGAGGAGAGGTCATTACTTCTCAGACTGCTCTGAAAGAATCATTTTGAATGCTGAGTGTTGTGTAATCTGCACATATTAGAGAATGATGCAATGTTAGAAAAAACACTATATACCTGAAAATAAAAGTATGAGAATATTTTCTTTGCTGCTAATCTTCTAGTAATTATTCATAGTACACAACCAATTCACTATATCATATTTTTTTTCCGCTTCAGTGTCTCTTTAACTGTGGGCAAAAGACATGGCCCCCACCAGGAACAGAATTCTCGTCATTTACTATATAACATTCACTGAAATCAGAACGTGGCCAGTATAATACATGTGTTATGTAAGTAGATCAAGTATTTATCTACTTATATATGTGTTTTTTTCCCTGGCATAGTATGGCTAATCCTACTGCTTGAAAGAGTTTCTAGGGATGGAAGTGTCAGCCTTTGTCTTGTTGGTACCTTGTCAGCAATATAGTAAACATCACTGGGAAGCATATTACAGCCGTACAAGTTTTTTTTCTGGCAGGATACAACTTCTTTATTTTGTTTTCTTCTATTTTCAAAAACACTTGGTGAATGGCAGCCAACCAACTGCCGAAATGGTGTGCAGTGAGCAGGGAGGCTGGCCAGCATCTTTGAATAAATCCTTTTAAGGGAGTGTCCTTATAAAGAATAAAGGCAATGCTGTGAATCCCCCAAGAGGAATTTGACTAGCCCAAAACCTGTCAGTTCTGTCCAATTTCTACAACCTTTTGTAAGTGACCGCAACATAGGAGAAAAGTAATTTATAGTTCATTTTAATCTGGAATAATTGTACTTACCGGTATAACTTGTTTGTGTTTACATGTAGTTTAATGTCAGTGCTATACAAATACATAATAATAATATGGTAGGACATTAGACTAGGACTATAGTAGGATTAAATTGTGAGCTTCTCTAAGGACAGTCAGTGACATGACTATGTACTCTGTAATGTGCTGCAGAAGATGTCAGTGCTATATAAATAGATAATAATAATATGGTGGGACATTAGACTATGACTATTATAGGATTAGAGTGTGAGCTCCTCTGAGGACAGTCAGTGACATGGCTATGTACTCTGTAATGTGCTGCAGAAGATGCCAGTGCTATATAAATACATAATAATAATATGGCAGGACATTAGACTATGACTATTATAGGATTATAGTGTGAGCTCCTCTGAGGACAGTCAGTGACATGACTATGTACTCTGTAATGTGCTGCAGAAGATGTCACTGCTATATAAATACATAATAATAATATGGTAGGACATTAGACTATGACTGTGGTAGGATCAGATTGTGAGCTCCTCTGAGAACAGTCAGTGACATGACTATGTACTCTGTAATGTGCTGCAGAAGATGTCAATGCTATATAAATACATAATAATAATATGGGAAGACATTAGACTATGACTATGGTAGGATTAGAGTGTGAGCTCCTCTGAGGACAGTCAGTGACATGACTATGTACTCTGTAAAGTGCTGCAGAAGATGTCAGTGCTATATAAATACATAATAATAATATGGTAGGACATTAGACTGTGACTATAATAGGATTAGAGTGTGAGCTCCTCTGAGGACAGTCAGTGACATGACTATGTACTCTGTAATGTGCTGCAGAAGATGTCAGTGCTATATAAATACATAATAATAATATGGTAGGACATTACACTATGACTATGGTAGGATTAGAGTGTGAGCCCCTCTGAGGACAGTCAGTGACATGACTATGTACTCTGTATAGTGCTGCAGGAGATGTCAGTGCTATATAAATACATAATAATAATATGGTAGGACATTAGACTATGACTATGGTAGGATTAGAGTGTGAGCTCCTCTGAGGACAGTCAGTAATATGACTATGTACTCTGTAATGTGCTGCAGAAGATGTCAGTGCTATATAAATACATAATAATAATATGGTAGCACATTAGGCTATGACTATGGTAGAATTAGATTGTGAGCTCCTCTGAGGACAGTCAGTGACATGACTATGTACTCTGTAATGTGCTGCAGGAGATGTCAGTGCTATATAAATACATAATAATAATATGGTAGGACATTACACTATGACTATGGTAGGATTAGAGTGTGAGCTCCTCTGAGGACAGTCAGTGACATGACTATGTACTCTGTAAAGTGCTGCAGGAGGTGTACGAGAGGTATAGGCGCAGGAGACTTGGGCGCAGGATACAGCCGGTATATGGCTGATCGTGCTGCTGCACAAGTACCCGGCCACGTTAAATACTATTCCCCCTCCAGGCCGCCATGGATGGTGGGGAATGAAATAATTTGGCTTCCAGCTATTGCTGGTGGCTGAATCGCAGTGCTTTAAAAGTTCTTCTGATGGCGCCGAAGTTACTCCCTGTGTGCCGCTATAGCGTAATTCCTATTACGGCCTATGGTGGCGCCGGCTGCGCACAATCTCCTGCGCTGGAATAGCAGTGTTCGCGCAGGAGATAAATACTAATTTATAATAATTACAGCCGTAGTGACCTGGACTGATTGTTTCAGCTGAGGACAAGCTATAGTTAGCACGTTGCCTTAGGTATGTGTTATGAGTAATAATACTACAGGAAGATTCCCGTAGATAAGTGCTGATCCCCGCTGTGCAGAGAAAGCCTTGTGCAGAGAGTGTTTCATAGCAGGTTTGATGTGCTTGAAAACAGCTGCAGCAGAAGGGGCCCTCGGAACCCCCGACACAGCTGCTAAACACGCAGCATGCCCAGCCATCCCTGTCTGCCTGATTAACATATATCTCCGCTCACTGAAACTGGAGAGTAACTGCTTCCCATGTGGCCAGGCTGAGGGACAGGCAATAAAATGCTACTAACTCAGACCTGATGCAGATTTTATGCAGGTTCTGTGTAAAACGGATCTGTGATCGGCTCATCAGGTCTGATCTAGACACGGACAGGAAGGGAGTGACAGAGAGCACTTATCAGGCTGAGGTATAGATCACAGATATGTGAGTAATGCTGGGAGCACACAGAGGTGAGAAGTTTGGAGGGAAGAGGGAATGGGAAGACTGCAGCAACCGCATCATCTTGTATATGGAGGACAGATGGCTGGTAAAGAGGCGTTCCCAAGCATCCCTTTTGCCAGTGGT